>NC_064923.1:62051325-62313825 GCF_023897955.1 Schistocerca gregaria
CTTAAGTCTGTGTTGGCTGTGTCTATTCTTCATGGCGCGCTTGAATGGTGGGGGAGACTGATGCAAAGACGTGAACACCTGTCCCTCAACATTCTTTGTCACCTTCAGAAACATCGGATCGATATTCATGGCTTCTGTCTCTTATGCGTTCGATCTGAAATTTCTGGCAGCCATTTACTACTGTATCTCTTCCAGTGGAGGATGCACAGAAACCTCACGGTGGGGACGCTAAAGATGTCTTGAGCTACCTTTAGTTTTACCGTAGTAAAATATAATCAAGTCACATGCAAAGATTAAAAAAGATTTATTTAAACTGATTATACGCATATATAAGATAATGCCATCTTATAATATAAAATTCCCAATTGCGGATCTCTTCGTTAAGTGGTGAATTCTATGCCCCTATTCTTCCTGGCGAATTTCTTAATTACATCATCAATAGGACAATGTTCAACAGAGCTAAGCCATTAAGTCGATATCCTTCACTGACGACCTCAACCACGCCTTTGTACGCCGCAATGTGGAAGAACTTCTTTGTACTGTAGCAATAGATGCATGTAGAAAAACAAATATTTTCTGCAGTGTGTGCAAAGTGGTGTAGTCAGACCAAGGACCAACAGACCTATCTTGCATAACAGAATCACGTTCATCAAGGAAATTAATTCTCGTTTGCTTTCATTGAAGAATCTCTCCAATTAGTCTCTTTTTAATCACAAAGAGTGATTCTTCAGGGAACGGTAATTCAGTTAAGCACTGATTCTATTTAGGTGCCAGTTCACTAGAATGGCCTGTACTGTAGGTGTTTGCTATCTGTGTACCAGACAGAAACGCACAAAATACGATGACGCGGACGCGCGTGCTACTTAGGAAAGTACAACTACTCGATAACTCGATTCAGTCGAGTCGACTGACGAAAGAAACATAGAGTGCTGGCTGACTGGCAGGGGCGGTACGGGAGGCAATGCGACGGCCCTGAAAGTGTGGTGGTGATGGTGGGGGTGTGAGGGTAAAGGGGGGGGGGGGGGCGCCCATTGAGCCCCACGTATGTATCCGCCACTGACCTCGTCCCTTCGTATCTGGTAAATGAGAGAACGAGCTCATCATGGATTTCTATGACTGCCACAGGGATCACATTCACCAGTCGGTCTCACCTGTTTCGTTCGACTACCACGAGAATAGCTAGCTTGATACGTCTCTCCAACTCATTTCTCCAAGTGTGACATTTTGTCGGCTTCTGTCATGTTGGGATTAATGATGTGGCATAGAGCCAAAATATTTGTGTGTGTCCCTGTGTCGTTTATCCACTAAGTTGTTCCGTGTTGCCGGCCGCGGTGGTCTAGCGGTTAAAGAGCTCAGTCCGGAACCGCGTGACTGCTACGGTCATGGATGTGTGTGATGTCCTTAGGTTAGTTAGGTTTAAGTAGTTCTAAGTTCAAGGGGACTGCTGACCACAGCAGTTAAGTCCCATAGTGCTCAGAGCCATTTTTTTTTTTTTGTTCCGTGTTCTTCAACTCTACTTCCATTGTGAGGAATTTATGCTGATTGTTGCCAAACATTTTCTTTAGTTCAGTACGGAACGGGTCCTACCTATTGAGCTTCTCTTTGTTCTCGAATCAGAGCTGGCCTGAGCCACCAAAGTGAAAGTACACATTGGCCACACACGTCCTGACATTCGTTCTGCTTTATTTGGCTTCTAGGTAGAATCCTTCGTGTCTTGGCCAGCATCTCCTGAGGACTCCGATGGATACCTGATGTATCATTTACTGCCTCGATGGACTCCTTTACTCTTTTGAATACCAACAAATATTCTAGACATACAGATATCACAAACACAACATGTTTGAAAAATCTTTTCCTGAAGAGAGAAATATGAAATAATATGTAAGGACAATGAGTTCTGCTCAGATGTACATGGGGTAATATCAACAGCAGCAGAAAACGTTATAAAGGGAGTACGATTCGTATTGAACATGAGGGTACGGCAGAGAGTCTTCACTTGAACAGCTCAATGATTGTTCTCATCAGAATCGACAACAAACAAACACCGACAACGGTAGCTTAGGTATACATGCAGAGGTCGCAAGAAGAAGATGAAGAGATAAAATAGATGAGTGTATTGAATGGGTAATACAATTTGTAAATGGAGGTGAAAATCTAGTGGTGATGGGGAAGTTGAATGCGGTTGTAGGAGAAGTAAAAGGAACGGTTACGGGAGAATATGGGCTTGGTACTAGGAATGAGAGGGGAGAAATTCTGTAATAAATTTCAGCCAGTAATACCGAATATTCTGTTCAAAAATCACAAAAGGAAGAGCTATACTTGGAAAGGACAAATAGATATGGGAGGATTTCTGTAGGACATCACCGTCAGACAGAGATTACGAAATGAGATATTGGATTGTAAGGCGTACCCAGGAGCAGATAAAGACTCAGATCATAATCTAGTAGTGACGACGAGTAGTTTAAGAGATCAATACGAAAAGAAATGGGATGCGAAAAATACTAAGAATGAAGACATATGATTAATGTTATCTGAGGCTATACATACTATCATAAGTAATAGCTCAGTAGGCAGCGCAGTTGAAGAGTAATGCACACCTCTAAACTGTGCAATCACAGAAGTTGGAAAGAAAAACATGGGTACAAAAAGGTAACTTCGAATAAACTCAGGATACCAGAAGAAATATTTCAGGTTATCGATGAAAGAAGGAAGTACAAAATGTGCAAGAATATTTAGGAAGGAAGACATACAAGTCGGTGAGGAATGAAGTAAATAGCAAGAGCAGAGACGCCAAGACGAAACGGCTGGATAAAAACCGCGAATAAATCTAAGAAGAAATCATTGTCGGAAGGACTAGCTCAGCAATTAGGAAAAGTCAAAACAATCCTTAAAAGTAAGTGTGGTAACATTAAGAATTCAATGCAGAGGTGAGAGCGGATAGGTATAAGAAGTACGTTTAAAGCCTCAATGAAGGGGAAGATTTGTGTAAAGTGACAGTAGAAGAAACAGGAGTCGATATAGTTGAGGTAAGGGATCCATTATTACAGTCAGAATTTAAAAGAGCTTTGAAAGACTTAAGAGCAAATAAGGCAGAAGAATTAAAACGAAATTTCTAGAATCATTGGGGAAAGAGGCGACAAGAAAATTATTCACGTTGGTGTGTAGAATATATGAATCTGGCAACATACCATCTGACTTTCATAAACATATCATCTGCAAAATTTCGAAGAGTACAAGAAGTGAGAAGAACGAGAATTATTGCAGAATCAGCGTATCGGAAAATACGTCCAAATTGCTATCAAGAATAATATACAGAAGAATGTAAAATAAACTTTAGGAAGTGTGAGACGACGATAAATTTGGCATTAGGAAAGATCAAGGCTCCAGAATAGCAGTTCTGGAGTTCCCGCTGATAATGGAAGCAAGACTAAAGAGAAATGAAGACATGTTCATGGGATCTGTTAACTGTGAAAAGGCGTTTGACGGTGACAAATTATGCAAGATGTTGAAAGTCTGAGGAAAATTGGGGTAAGCTATGGGGTACGACGCGTTATATATAACATGTACAAGAGCAAAGAAAGAATAATGAGAGTGGAAGATCAGGAAAGAAGAGCTACAATTAAAAAGGGCGTGGGACAGGGATGGAGACTTTCACCCCTACTCTTCAATCTAGACATCGAAGAAGCAATGGTGGAAATAAAAGAATGGTTCAGGAATGGAACAAGAACTCACGGTGAAAGGATGTCATTGATACGATTTTCTGATGACATTCCTACCCTCAGTGAAACTAAAGCAGAATTATATGATCCGCTGAATGGAATGAACAGTGTAATGAGTACACAACATGGATTGAAAGTAAATCGCAGAAAGACGAACGTAATGAGAAGTAGTTGAATTGAGAGCTGGGAGAAACATAACATCAGGATTTGTGGCCAAGGGTTGGGATTGGGTTGTTTGCGGGAGGAGACCAAACAGTGAGGTCATCGGTCTCATCGGATTAGGGAAGGGCGGGGAAGCAAGTCGGCCGTGCCCTTTCAAAGGAACCATCCCGGCATTTGCCTGGAGTGATTTATGAAAGTCACGGAAAACCTAAATCAGGGTGGCCGGACTCTTGACTAAACCGTCATCCTCCCGAATGCTAGTCTAATGTGCCACCTCGCTCGCTGATTGGTGGTCGAGAAGTAGATGAAGTTAAAGAAGTCTGCCACCTAGGGAGCAAAATAGTCATTGACGGACGGAGCAAGGACGACATGATAAGCAGACTATCACTAGCAGAAAAGACAATTTTGGTCGAGAGAAATCTGCTAGTTTCAGACACAGATCTAAATTGAAGGAAGAAATTTCTAAGAATGCGCTTCTGGAGCACGAAACGTGGACTGTGACAAAACCGGAACAGTAGTGAATGCAAGCATTTGAGATGTGACGCAATAGACTAATGTTGAAAATTAGATGGACTGATAAGGTAAGGAATGCGGTTGTAGAAGAGGAGAGGAATATGTAGAAAACACAGACAAGGATAAGAGACAGGGTGACAGGACATCTTTTAAGACGTCTAGGAATGACTTCCTTGGTATTAGAGGCATCTGTAGAGGGCAATATCTATAGAGGAAGACGGAGATTGGAATATATCCAGGAAATAATTGATAACGTACGTTGCAAGTACTACTGCGGCGATTGCAGCCCCCAAGAAGCGATGGTACCCACTATTCCACACTGATAGCACAAAAGCTCGCCGCAGTGTTATTCGATAAAGAGACGAGTAATACTAATTCTTATACTTCATAATATTTACAGCTTAAACTACATTTCTACGAGAGGTTTCCGAATTTGCTGTTTTCGTCTGAACACTTGGGAAGATACGTGTGCTGCACGTGGTCAAATAACAACGAGAGCGAGTTGACGGTTCTGACAATAGCTCGCCGTATAATCCGGAATGCATTTTAAAGCGTGTGGCAGACACCGCACATGTATTGGCGCCGCGTCATTATGATAATCGTCTCATTAAGCATGCTGGAATTAGCCGCCATCTGTTTTGTCGTTGTTCGAATGAAATGAGATGAATTTAATTCTATCCATAACCGAGTTAAAATAAAGCTGTTTTCATTATGATTGCGCGCGCTGGAAGTTAAATAGTGGAAAATAAAAACAAGAGTTTCAGAGAAAAACTGCCTCAGTGAAACACGTGTATTGTGCGAAAATATTTTTATATGCACAAATAAAAAATTTGTATCGTGCGGGCTATCGTTGTGTACAATTTTAATGCAAGAACGGGGTCTTGTGTCAACAGTTATTGAACAGTACTACGAGATAAATCAGAAAAGAGGCAGTTTTGAAGCTAATGATATTAGGGCTGATGGGAATAACGTTGGTATCTATAGGAGTATGCGTTCTGTTATCGGTCACTAGAACACGCATATATAAAAGTCATTTTCTATATATAAAATAAAACGACTATTTCCAGTGCGGTTTCTTACGGAATCGACAATCACTGGGATATTCAACAGAATAAATTATGACCACGGAAATTATATAAGAAACACGAACTATGGATCAGTAATTGCATCAGGAACGTTTCATAGTTTTCTTCTCATTTGGTAAATAACTTGAAGAAGTCTACGCTACCACCACAAATTTAGTAAAACGTATATAACTGGGACAGAATTCTGTTTTGAAGAGTATCACTTAAACGATACTCCTTGTTGTGGTTAGAGTGATATCTTTATGTAATACCAAAAATGCGTTATATGGAGTAAAAGATCAATAACCTGAGTCATTTTCAGGTGGACGCCAAGAAGATGTCGACATCACACATAAAGAAATGAAATGCGTAACTGACTGATGCAACGGGCATCATGAAATGCAGTTCACTCAAAACACTTCATATCAGGTAAACATTGGTTCCAAATTAGTATTAAAATTTTAGTTACTTTAAATGCTATTTCAGATAGTTTCTAAGCCTCAACACCCAATGACCTTGATTTACAAAGAATACTTCGATTGTTGAGAAGTGCATTATCAGATTCACTGCTATGCAAGTATATTTTATTAGAGACGATCAATTTCGGTTTAGAAACAGACCATTATCAGGTCCAAACACATCTCAGCTATGCATTCAGCTATGCATTTGCATTGTGGGAATAACAGATTGTTCTGTCTCGTCTGTCCATCTCAATGGAACCGATGATGATCCGATCCCCGACCGAAATCGATAGTATTTAATAAAATATACCGATACAACTGTGTATCGTATAACGCAGTTATTAACATTCATTAAAGCTGTGTAACATCACTACCATAAAATACGAGGCATCATCGGAAAGTAAGGTACCTTAAGTAGCGAAATGGAAACGACAGAGAAAATGCAATGAAGCTATGCTCAGATGTTTTGGCTAGTGTCTGTAATATCCATGTCCGTCACTTCACGTCTCTCTTTTCAGTTGTGCGAGCGCAGTGGGAATGTAAATGTGCGTAGAGGCATAGTATTTCTCGTCAAGTACATAAATACAGGGGAGAAAATGTGGCACAAGCACTTATAATAACATTATTTACATTTGTTCGGAATTCACAATTGTTTACTACATTTTTAGGCAATTCATTTGTGTTGCTTTAAGGAAAATATTAACTTTTTAAATTTTTATCATTTCGTTAAATATTACTGAAGATTTTACTTTCAGTTAGTGTACAGTAAAATCGTGGGTAGTATTTATTCTCGTCACGCGGTTTTAGCCGAGCGGTCTACGGCGCTGCAGTCATGGACTCGGCGGCTGGTCCCGGTGGAGGTTCGAGTCCTCCCTCGGGCGTGGGTGTCTGTGTTTGTCCTTAGGATAATATAGGTTAAGTAGTGTGTAAGCTTAGGGAATGATGACCTTAGCAGTTAAGTCCCATAACATTTAACACACAATAGTTGTTTTTGGCTGCAATAATTTTCATGCAGTTCAACAAAATAACATAGCACTATTTACAATAAGAACAATTTATTTCACTGCTCCTTCGTTACTTCTCAAAGTCTACACCAACACCTTCATTTACATACCTTCTCTTACCAAGAAAACACTAGGTTACCCATTTAGATTTTTGGCAGCTCATTTTAAGCAGCCTTCCTGGTCTGTTCATTCAGCAGGAAATTAAGCTGCCCATTTAACATATTGGCAGCCCATTTTAATAAGCTGTGCGCATTGTGCAGAACAACCTTTTGTTACGTCAGTTCACTTCTTTTTTGGAATGTCCGTTTCATTCTAAAACATTTACATCATTAAGAATGTAAAACTTGCAGACATATATTAGCAAAACCATGACAGTAAGAGTTTACACCAGTATATCATTTGTTGCAAAACACATTTTACAAGAACAAAGATATTGTAATACATTACCTATTAGTCATCACATGTTTCCTGATAGTATTCCCTTTTATTATCTTTTGTGGGAATAAGCTTTCCAGTTCACAATACTCTAAAAACCGAGGGGCTTCTTTGATTCTGGGTACACCAGATAATATCTGTGATTGTCACGAATTTCTAGCACTTCAAACTAATCGCTGCAAATATATTTAAAATTTGATATGAACCTACCCCACACTTTCTAATCATGGGTACAGTACCTGTTACTGTACACAGTATATTTAATTTTCCTCATCTTACCGTAACAAGTCATAAAGAGTTTCTTATTTCATCCATGGGATGTTTCTCGCATGTATTTCACCTGTATCCGTGCGTTTCTTTAGCTTCGGGATTTCAATGTATTTCGCAACCTGAACCCATTTTTCATCATATATAACAATGCCCGATGGTTCATTCTTTTTGGTTTCTTTGTTTACCTCTGTTTTTTCTTTTTTAAATTGCTTCATCTCGTGGTACAAAACAATATTTCGCCACGCATTCCCCCATTTCTGCTACTTCAATATATTCCTCATTCGAACTACCTTCTATAACTGATCATTATGGGCCTCTGTTCGGTCTTGATAGAAACGCTTGTCTTACAGGGGAAACTTTCCATCGCACCCCCGTTAGATCTAGTGGTAAGATGGACCAGTGGATATCCAGTCAAGAACTGAACAAAGATAAAACTTGAAAACGGGAGGAAGGCGTACTGCACTTCGAAAAAAGAATAGAAACAGTAAGCGATCCAAGCTCAAAATGTGCAATATCGAGTGAATATGAGTAGCCACGGTATCGTTGTTATGTGGTCACAGTGTTGGAGTACGAAGGGGGAGATCCACGTTCAAATCTCCATCGTGCCCCATATTTTATTACAACTGTCCGTCCGGTCATTGACGTGCGTGTTCGCTGTATCCATATTTGTGTGTGTGTGTGTGTTGTCGTGAAAAGTCCGTTTTTAACAGCGAGGTGTAAGGAAGCGGTCTCCAGACGTTTATATCTCTCCTATTCGTTCTACGAAAGTACTGCCTATTATGACTCTTGCTTTCCGTTTTGGAAATTTTCACTCTTTATTTTCTTTGTTGCAACACAATCCACATCCATTTACTCGTTGTTTTCGTTTCTGTGAGAGATCTGTGTAGTATCCATCCTGCCCTCACTATTCGTCACATTTACTTGCATCGGTACTATATTCTTACTACTTGACTAATTTTCTATAGCTATCTTATAATATGGCAATTGCCGAGACTACAGAAGGAGAACAGAGACGTCAGTGACCGGACGGAGAGTTCATCATTTCATTAAAAAATAAATATTTGTAGCACGATGGAGATTTTCACACGGATTTTCAGCTTTGCAGTTAAATACCACACAACTTCGACGTAACAGTTCTTTCTAGCAATTTGTTAGCTCTTCAGATCTTGATCTTGGACCGTTCACAGGTTCCATTTCACTTCCATTTCCCGTCTTCTTTCACAGTTCAGTGCACCTTCTTTCCTTTTTTCATGCTTTATCTGTGTTCAGTTTTGATGGGAAATCCACTGGGCCATTTTACCTGTACATCTGAGCGAGGGGGGGGGGGGGTTAGTCGTTGGGGAGTCTCCCTTGTTAATTCCCTCAGCTGATGCTATGTCGGGTCTTAAATACTCAGTATCACGGTTTTCTCCTAATATTATTAGTTCTTCTTCTTTCACAGCAGGCTCTTCTACTGAGCTGTCATCCTCATGGGCTCTATTGACCTCTACCTTTACTTTGTAGTTCGTGTAGCCATCGTGAACTTCAGTAAATCGCAAGCAGGCGTCCGAATTCACCTCTTCATGTCTTCTGGCGGTTCGTTACATGGGAATGCATCCTCAACGAAGCTGAGGATATCATCATCTGTCATTCTCCCCACCGCGACCGTACTTCTTTTCTTACTATTAATGTCTATATTATTGGCAGCTCGCATATTGTCTTCGGCTCCCGTTGTCTCACTGTCTGTTACCCATTTACTAATTGTTTAGTTCAAATGGTTCAAAAATGGCTCTGAGCACTATGGGACTTAACGTATGAGTTCATCCTTCCCCTAGAACTTAGAACTACTTAAACCTAACTAGCCTAAGGACATCACACTCATCCATGCCTGAGGCAGGATTCGAACCTGCGACGGTAGCAGTCAAGCAGTTCCTCACTGAAGCGCCTAGATCCGATCGTCCACCGCTGCCGGCTACTAATTGTTGCGCGACGCTGGATACTTTCATTTCAATCTTCCTATCGAGCAACGTCCTATTTTCGACGTACCATTTTCTCCTTTCACTAATACTTCCAAGCTAGTCTATCCTACGCAAGCTTCTTCATCTCCCAGTACGTACTGCAGCCTACATCCTTCTGAATCTGTTTAGTGTATTTCTCTCTTGGTCTCCTTCTACGATTTTTACCCACCACGATGCTCTCCAATACTAAATTGGTGATCCCCTGATGCCTCAGAACGTCCTACCAAAGATCCCTTCTTTTGGTCAAGTTGTGCCACAAACTCCTCTTCTCCCCAATTCAATTCAATACCTCCTCGTAAGTTATGTGAACTATCCATCTAATCTTCAGCATTCCTCTATAGCACCACACGTAGAAAGCTTCTAATCTCTTCTTGTCCAAAATATTAATAGTCCATGTTTCACTTTCATACATGTATACACACCGTACATATCCATTCAGAAACGACTTCCTGACACTTAAATCCATACTCGATGTTAACAAATTTCTCCTCTACAGAAAGGCTTTCCTTGCCATTGCCAGTATACAATTTATATTCTCTCTACTTCGACCATCATCAGTTATTTTGCTCCCCTAATAGCAAAACTCCTTTACTACTTTGTCTCATTTCCTAATCTAATTCCCTCATCATCGCCCGACTTAATTCGACTACATTCCATTATCCTCGTTTTGCTTTCGTTGCTGTTCATTTTATATCCTCCTTTCAAGACACTGTCCATTCCGTTCAACTGCTCTTCCACGTCCTTCGCTGTCTCTGACAGAATTACAGGGTCATCGGCGAACATTATAGTTTTTATTTCTTCTCCACGGATTTTAATACCTACTCCGAATTTTTCTTTTGTTTCCTTTACTGCTTGCTCAATATACAGATTGAATAACATCGGGGAGAAGCTACAATCCTCTCCCAGTCCTTCCCAACCGCTGCTTCATGCCCCTCGATTCTCATTATTGGCATCTGGTTTCTGTACAAATTGTAAAGAGCCTTTCGCTCTCTGTAATTTACCCCTGCGACCCTCAGGATTTGAAACAGAGTATTCCAGTCAACTTTGTCAAAAGCTTTCTCTAAGTCTACAAATGCTAGAAAGGTAGGTTTCCTTTCCCTTAATCTATCTTCTAAGACGTGTCGTACGGTCAGTATTGCCTCGTGTGTTCCAATACTTCTACGGAATCCAAACCAATCTTCCCAGAGGTCGGCTTCTTCCAGTTTTTCCATTCGTCTGTAAAGAATTCGTGTTAGTATTTTGCAGCCGTGACTTGTTGAACAGATAGTTCTGTAATTTTCACATGGATCAACACCTGTTTTCTTTAGGATTTGAATTATTATATTATTATTGAAGTCTGAGGGTATTTCGCCTGTCTCGTACATTTTGCTCATCAGATGATAGAATTTTGTCAGGACTGGCTATCCCAAGGCTGTAAGTAGTTCTAATGGAATGTTGTGTACTCCCTGGGCCTTGTTTCGACGTAGATCTTCCAGTGCTGTGTCAAACTCTTTACGCAGTATCATATCTCTCATTTCGTCTTTATCTACATCCTCTTCCATTTTCATAATGTTGTCGTCAAGTACATCGCCCTTGTATAGCAGCCTGCACAGGACAGAGTACCATGGAGAGCTGCATCAAACCAGTCTCAGGACTGAAGATCACATCAACAATTACAACAACAACAACAACTAACACCTAACCTTTAGGTCACATAATTCCTTTTGAAATCCTCCAACTCGCCCTGTCATAGTCTTTGGTACAGATCATCGATCTGTTCACAAAAACATATAACCGCTGGCAACTCTTTTTTAGGAAATTTTATCATTTAGCGTGTTGTCCGAGCTTTCTTCGTCGTCTACAATTAAATTCACGTTTTCTGTTGCAACGGAGTCGTTATCTGCCGCAGCGGGTTCATTGCATTCTAATGGGACGTCCTCACTCTGTCCTGCTGCCGGAAACTACAGCTTCAATTCCGGACGGCTGAGTGACATGATTTATTCGTTACTGTCAGGCTCTCTGCCTGCCGTGACTCGTTCCTGAGCTTGCAGCGGGTTGCAGTGCTTCGCAGTCGCTCTCTCAAGTACTAAATTATTATGTCTACGCCGGAATTGTTTCTAACGTCTGGGCCATGAAACTCAACCTTAGTTTGGCCCACAAGATATTCTATCTTCAGTTTTTCGCGTGGTTGTTGTCGTGGTGCAAATCCTCTATCGCGAGCGACTGAAGTTTCTGCATTTATGACCTTACCTCTTTTAACCATATTAACGCAATACATAACGACGTCATTTTGTTCGTTGTCATTGTGGTTAGTCCTATTAATATTATTGTGACGACAATAACGATTACTTCGCAAATGATCTTCATCCTCTACTCTTTCTAGAAACGCGAGGAGCTTTAGTTATTGCTTCCCGCGTATCTCATCGAATGACAGCTTTTTCCATAGATCCCCTCTAATCTGGGATTCAGATCGTCGTATCAGTTTTCACAGAAATCTTTCGCAGTTGTTTCTGCTTCAGTTGTCTTAAATCTGTCCATAATGAATTCTCGCCGTAAATAATTTTGTTTCTGTTCTGAGCTGTATTCCACAGTAAACTTTTATTTCAATTCGAAACGTCACCTAATCAGTGTTCAAATGTAGTCCCCAGCGTTTAACATCACATGATAATACATTCATAACTATGTTAATCTCTTCCTGGTCTGTCAAATATTCAGGAAAAACCTTTTCGCAATTTTTCAGGGAATCCAATGATTGGCAGCAACTATGCCTTTTGGCAGTATCAAAGCCTTATTCACCCTCTAGTACCTAGTTATGAGGCATTTTATCTTTCGCACAACCGGGATTGATTCTTATTTTCTTTCCAAGATAGCAGATCGTATCTTGAATTTGTGAACAGTTTTGGTCACACTTATGCTAGCATATGTTTATGCGTTTGCTTAATTCTTTCTCGGAATCAGCCACTGTCTCTCAAGTTGTGAAGTTTCATTTCTTCATTCGTTAACACTTTCGGTTTTGGTCCACTTTCGTTCCTACAAAAGGTTCTACATTTTCTTAGATCTATCTGATTTCTGAATCGAATCTTTCGTTGCTAGCATTGACCTGACGCTATAGTGACGAAATTGGTATTTATTTCAAGTTCCATGAAGTTGATTGCGACAACTTTTTGTCTACTTTTTCGATCTGTTTTGTTTTCTTTATACCATGAGTTTTCATTTGATTCTCAAGGTTACTATTTTCTGCTTTCAGCTTGTAAAGTTACTAGTGTTTTGAGCTGATTATCAAGACCACTAATTCGTGTTTTGTGTTGATTAAGAGTGGCACTAACTTGTACCATTTTTGACGGTTAATCATGCAGCCTTCTGATTGAATTTGCATAGAGAAAATTTTTAACCCATTATTCACGCTCTGCCATATATTCATGTTCTAATTCTACCTCATGTGTCTAAATCGGTTCTTTTTCTACTTGTAGGGAACCGAATATATCAACTGATTCATTTGCAGAAACACTATCTTTTACGTAATCTTTCTCATTTGTTCCGTCATTTAGTTCGTGTTTTCTTTGTGATGAGCTCATCATCTGAATCTGATCATTTATGTACGCCTGGTATGCTACGTAAGCCAGTCGCTGTTCTGTGCTGCTACCGGTGTACTCATTTCAATGACTGCTATCCGGCTCCGTGAAACACAGTTCCGTTTCAGCCGCGCTAGCGAGTGCCTGATGTTAACTTCTGCGCAGCACCTCCGTGTTTACATCGCTGTACTTGTGCTTCTCCGACTGCTGTCCGTCCATTAATGTCCGTGTTAGTTCATATTGCTTGTGATCTGATCGCTCTTTTTGGTCTTGCTCCTGAGAACTGTAATTTCGGTTGTTTAACCGCAATTGCGTTGCTGGATTAACCATTGCTACGAACCTCAGGAAGAATACTCTGGTATTTGCTTTTGACAAGGACTCCCATCTTGTTCAATCGACATCCCTGCAAATAAATGACTGGATTACACAGGTAACTGATCTCAATTTTGAAGCCGTCCATACCTGGCAACTGGACCTGGAAAACTGCTGTGTTTTTGTCAAGTTAATCAGTGCTGTGACGGTTGTTAATGTGTTATAAAAGTGGGGCTATGAAGTAGGTTTTGTGTATGGTATCGGTTATAAAAATAAGGTTCCCATCTATAGAGCGTACATTCGTTACAAAACCGTTCGTGTCTGGAACTGAAATTGACAATGATAAGATTAAGCAAGCGCTTTCAAACTACAGGGACTATAAATCAATTTCAAATGAAATATGGTAGCCTCGCATTAAACTGCAGTGTATGAAAGGGGTCCGCTGTGTAGAGATGGACGTTAAGACGAATATCCCGTCTCATATATCTCTTTGTGGGTTTAAGACACAAATCGTTCATACAGGTCAGGAAGCTAAATGTCATATATGTAACGAAACCGGCCACTTCAGACAGGAATGTCCGCGACGAACTGTTGTTCATAAAAGTAATTTGATACAGCGTCAAAAGCTTACCTTAAATAGTCTGTTCCCAAAGAATAGCCCGGATCAACTGGTCAATTTTCTCCGTTAACAACAAAGGGAAACCCTGTTACCACTTCTCGTGAGACTGAAATGCAACCGAAGAAACGACCTCTGGAGGCAACTCATAGATGTTCAGAGGACGAGCTGTCCTGTTCAACTCCCTGACCCGGCAACCAAAAACTGTGCGATAAGGAGGCAGAGGAACCGGATGGCAAATGCTAACGGAAACTGATGAACAGAAAGATAATACACATACGGCACGAGCAAATGAAGGGGGTGTAAACAATATTAATTATCAACAAACAACTGATGCAGTAGCCGATTTCAAAGATCAGCAGCTATCTGTTAATAAACAAATACAGGGAGAGGTTGCAAAACTGCAGTCTCCATTGGTTTCTCTCTATCAGGAAGTAAGTGATATTAATAAAGAAGTGGTAACTAAATTGAAATCACGGTCAACACCTCAGAGCAGGTGTCAGCAGTAGAAATTGTGAAAGCGTCTGCTTCTGCTTCAGATGAGCAGCGAAGTAAAATACCGACCCAACCAAATGTAAGTGCAGCTCGTAAACAAGGGAAGGGAAAATCCAGGAAGGGCGACCCAAGCCCAAAGAATGTTCGGTCCGAAACGGTTCTACACGAATCACTGAAGGAAAAATCAGAAAGTTTACCAGGAAATCAGTCTGCTTGAGGTACAAGAGAAGACATTAGAAGTAGAAAAAATCGGGACAGTAACTAATAAACTGCTGCAAGTGTTATTCCATGTTCAGCCTTCCGAGAAAACTGTTATAGCTTAACCGAACCCTGAACCACAGGAAACTAAATTAGTTCATTAAATCAACTACATAGTGACAGCGCAATGATGCAGTCTTATTTTTTTACCACTATAAACATAAATAAAATTACGTCCCGTTTGAAATTATCGGCCTTTAAGGAATTTTTGTAAGAATCAGCGACTGATATTTCCCTATTACAAGCAGTTCTAATTTCGGATATAGTAATTCCTGGTTTTGGCATTTACACAAACGTGTCTCCTGAAACAAGTGTTGGAACAGCTGTTTTGGTGAGGCATAGGATTACAATAAGCGAGGTGGAATCCGGAAGGGGAACTGGACTAAATATCTGTGATGTGACTATCTTCAACTTGTAGTATGCCCCTTCAGGATGTTCTCACCGAGCTGACAGGGCATGTTTCTTCAAACTTGATCTGATATACTTGTTAAGGAAAACTCCAAGATAGTTATTACTTGGAGGTGATTTTAATTGTGGTTTAAATCGAAATGATCAGTTACCTAATATTAATTTATCAAGAGAAGTAAAACAAGTAGTAAGTGGTTTAGAATTAAAGGATATATGAGAAATCAAATACTCCTCCATTGTTGAGTTCACTTATGTCACGGCAACATCATGTAGCAGGATTGAAAGATTATATATTTCTAAAAATCTTGAAACTTCCGTGACAGAAGTAGAAACCATTCCTACGTATGTTTCAGACCATTCAAGTGTCTTAGCTTGCACAAATCTAAGAAGATAGCTAGTTCGCCGATTCTAGAATCAATGGCATATGAACACTTAATTGTTATTAAATCATGATTTAGAAGACCCGATTAAAGGAACATGGGCAATATGTCTGGGTGCTCGTAGTAGCTATGCCACTGTTATCGACTGGTGGGTTAAAATGGCGAAGCCAAAGTTGGGGAAGTTTCTTATTCAATACAGTGACCAGAACGAAAGAGAAATGAAATACACTATAGAATATTACTATTCCGTTTAGAGAGATCTATATGATCAAGTCTCAGCAGGTTCCTCACTCCGGAGAGCAGACATCGAAAAAGTCAGAGCCAAGTTACTTAACATGAAGAGAAGTCAAATGAAGGCAAATTCGGTGTCAGAAGTTCAGACTACTTCCATGTATAATTTAGTGAAGCATACGAAAAACGGAAGACGGACTTCTGTTGATGAAATTCGAACAAAACACGGTACGATTCTCTGAACCCGGCAGGGTACCAAGGACGAGATTTATCGCTGTTTTTGCGAGCTATATTCTGTACATCAATGTACTGATGTTTCCTTGGAAGGATTCCTTGACGTCCTAGTCCCGAAGCTGAGAGAAAGCGACAGCGAAAATTTTCTCGAGGTTGTCAGTGAAGAGGGCGTGTATGAGACTCTGTGCGCCACACCACCAAAAGGAAACCCAAAGCCGGATGGTTGGCCGGCAGAGTTTTACATTCATTAATCGCCAATAGTATGTGCGAAACTCACGGACATTGTAAATGAAGTTATTCAGGGTAAAATGATTCCGGCTGAGTTTAAGGAGAATAAAATTTTTCTGGCGCCAAAAAATAATGGAAACAATGATATAAAAATTATTAATAGCTGGGATGGTAAACAAGAGAATTCCATGCCTTACAGGTAACATTATTAGTGAACATCAGAACTGCACGCAAGACAGATCCATTTTAAAAATCTGGCAGAATTCAGGGATATCATTGCAACAACTTCTGTAATTAACGTTAAGTGTGCTTTATTTTTTTTAGATATTTATAAAGCGTTTGATGTAGAAAATCATGAATATCTCCTACAAACATTGAAGAAAATGGATTTCAACGATAGGGTCATACAGATGAGTAAGAACATAGCAACTGGAATAAATGCCAAAATAGCGGTGAATTGTCAACAGTCCAGGTTTGAACTATATTTGATGTACTTCTGGATTTCAAGCGTGAGGGTGAGGTCATCGAGGAATTTTGAGCCAGGGTTTTCTAGGACGAAGGTATACAGGGAGGTTGCTAGAGATGATGGAGGAGGGGTCGTATCCATGGCGGGATCAAAAAATGGTTCAAACGGATCTGAGCACTATGGGACTTAACTGCTGAGGTCATCATTCCCCTACAACTTAGAACTAAAAATCCTAACTAACCTAAAGACATCAAACACATCCATGCCCGAGGCAGGATTCGAACCTGCGACCGTAGCGGTCGTGCGGTACCAGACTGTAGCGCCTACAACCGTTCGACCACTCCGGCTGGCGGGATCAGAGGGAAGTGGGGAGGGCAATAGTTTTTTTGGATAAGGGGTAGAGGAGAGGACGTCACTGGGGCATTTGGAAGATTTTTTTTTGCAGGTGTTGCCTGGGAGTAGGGATGAGGGACTAGATGGATGGGGAGGTGGTGGGAGGCCGGGCCCTCCTGTGAGGCAGTGGCACCGGGTAAGAGGTTAGGGCGCTCTGTGGTGGCGACTGTGGCGCGGCATGCGGTGACTCGAGCGGGGGAATCAGGGCGAGTTGCAGGGGGAATGGTGGGGAGGGGGGAAAAGTCATCTCAGTGTGTGACAGGAGTGGGAGGAGGGGCAGGAGCAGGTGTGGGGGAAGAAGTGTGTGAGGATACATGGAATAGGACGAGACAGAAGGGGAGGAGACCATGAGTAGGGGAGGTGGTTGAGATGTGTTAATCCCAGAGGAAGCACTCCATGATGTTTCAGTGGGGCAGGTGAAGGGGAGGTGTAGATAATGGTGGTAGTAGGGGTGCCCAAGGATGCAGGCAGCGCCTAAGGGTGACAGGAGTCGCCGAATTACAAAACGAACAAAAACGGGGGGCAGAGACAAGCACGGGCGGCGGCGAGCACCGGCAGTCCACGGCGGCAGCGGCGGCGGGGTCCGCGGCGGTGGCGGCGGCCGCAGTAGCAGCAGCAACAGCAGCAGCAGCAGTAGCGAGGACCGAGAAATGCCTACCAGATGGCATCAGCAGCGAGTACAAAGAGGCGCCGACCAGGCGGCGGCGGCGAGCACTAGGAGGAGACGGCATGGCGACGGCGAGCTCTGTGCGGCGGCGGTGGCGGCGGCGGTGGCAGCTAGAACCGGACGGCAGGCAGTAGACACGGCGTGCAGACGGGCGTCAACAGACAGGAACCGTTAGGGTTCCTCCACGTCGAAGATGCACCCTGAGTGTAGCCCAGGCAGGGAGGGAATCCGACAGTCGAATGGTCATAAACTAGTGAGGCTCTCACTTTTATATACAAAGCACGGCTTCTGATTGGATGGAATACATCATAGCAATACTGATATGGTACGTAGTGATGTGGTGCCCTCTACTTCCATACATGTAGTTTCTATCCCGTGTTACTTGCAGCACGATCCCTGGAATCAGGAGGTAAATTGCGGGAAGTTTTCCTCTGCGCTATTCCTTTATCCATTGCACTCCTCTAGGTATTCCTAAGTGCATAGCCGTTGTCTCCGTTGAATATTGCTAAGTCTAACCTCGACTGCTTGCCGGACCACAGAGTCCCAGTCATTCGATGCGTGGGCTATTACTCTCGTTTCTTCAAATAAAATAATATGCTTGTTAAGCAGGCTGTGCTCAGCCACCGCTCATCTCGGGCTGTACCTCGAATGAGTACCGCCCTTCGATGAGTTCCTCAATAGCAGCAGCAGTCCAACTGTCCCCGAGTAGCAGCCCAGCCTTCCTGCTGCCCAGCAGCCCAGCAGCCCAGCAGCCTCTGCGGTCGCACTCCCACCAGCAGCGGAATGGGGCCTTGGCCCCAGTTAGTATCTTTGACTATCTTCGGGAGTTCATTTTCTTATTTCGTTTTGCCCAGTCCTGTCCCTTTCTTACTCTCTTCTAATCATGACTACGTCCATCACCATTGCCACCACCACCACTATCATTTTTACCTCACTATCCGCCGCCGGCACCATGATTACTTGTTGTGCCCAGTCGTCCCCCCTCCATTCCATCTCCCCACTTCTCACCCTCCCCTCTCCTGCACTCTTTGCTGCCCTGTCCCCGACTCCTTCCCCTGTTGCCTCCTCCTCTGATTTCTCCCTCCCTCCCTCACCCTGTTGTCACCATTCCTGCAGCCCCCACCAGGGTGGTGGACCGGAGGTCCATGGCCCATGCACAACTGTCTCTGACGTCATCGCCATCGCCATCACCATCGCCTTCACCATCACCTTCCCCAACATCGTCCCACACATCACTTCTGGCGCACACACTGGGACCTGCTACCTAGAGCCATCTTTCGGTTGCTCCTGTCCCCCATGGCCCTTCTCACCCTTCCATCACGTTTAAGCATCCAAATGGCAACCCCGCTTCCTCTGCTCCCAAAAAATCTCAGCTCTTTCCTCCTCCCACCCCAATGGATGCCATGAAAGTCTCCCTGCCTGTCCCTACTACCACCTCCTCTTCTTTCTCCCCCTCCTCCTACAAATACCTCCTCACCATCCTGGAACCCACACTCCTCGAAGCCCAGAATCTCACACTGCTCTTCCACCAGCAATTTCCCTTCTCACTCCTCACTGAGACTCTGATATCACCTCCCCCAGCCTCACCCTTCACACAATCCTCATCAGAATTCCCATTACCCGCTTTGGCCACAACACCTTCCTCGCCCCTGCTCCTTCCCTGTCCCCCTCCCACCAACCCCAACCCCAGCATCACCTGCTGACCCTCACTGCCGTGATCACATGGCTTAGTCTTATATCATGGGGGAGGAGGTGTTGACGGAGCTTAAGGCACACCCATACTTAGAAGTATGGGCGGTATGCCGGATTTTCAACCCCGCCCACCCCATGTGCCTTATGCGGGTGTTCTCTGACCATGCCCCTTCTATCGACCGTCCTCTGAAGGAAGGTACCCTCCTATTCCATCGACTGTACAAAGTCGAGCGCTACTATTCCCCTTCTCAATCCCTCTGCTGCGAGAGGTGCCTTTGCTACAATGCACACCCGACATCAGAAAGCAGCGAGCCCCCATATGACCACACTGCAAAAAGGCGCACTTCCTCAGGCAGTGTCCCAACCTCCAGTCCCCTCCCTCCTGCAACACCTGCAACCTCCTGCATCCCACCTTCTCCCAGAAATGGAAGGCCTGACCCCCCACAATTACTGAACTCACCATGTCTGCCCGTTCTCTGGATGTCCCCACCCCTCGTGACAACTCAACTCCCTCCAACCCGCCCCCCCCCCCCCCCCAACTGCCGAGGACATCATCAGGTTTGTCACCATCGTCCTCCAGAACGTCTACCCCCACACCCTCCAGCAGGTATCCCTCACCACTAGATCAGTCTTTCACCTTCACACTTATGCCACCTATTCCCACAACCAAGCCCACTTCACCTTCTCCCGTCTCGACACCCTTGTCTAAATTCCTGTCATGCCGCGAAAGCACTGTATCTGGTTTAAAAACTTCTGCTCCCTAGCCACCAACAAGAACCTCCTCTTACACACCCTCACAACCCATCTGGTGGATGCCTTCCTCTTAAATGAAACCTTTGTATAGCACCAGCCTACCATCCACACTTCGCGCTTCCTCCTCCACCACTCCAGTAATCCCCTCCCAATAGCACATGGTGGGGTACCCATCAGCCACCACCGCCAGATCCCTGGTCGGCTCCAACCCTTCATTCCCAACCCCACAGAACACCTGATCATTAGTGTCTGCTTCCTTGGCCTCACTGTTACATGTGCCACCATCTATGTCCGCCCTAATGCGCCTATTCCTTATTTCTCACATCGACCACACCTTCTCCGCCTACATGATCGACACCGACCTCAACATCCATAGTCGTTCCGCCGCCCAGTTACGGCGGCGGCATCAGTACATCTCCGCCCTCCAAGGTGACCTCATTCCCATTCCCCAGCACACTCGCCCTGAATCCAATACCACTCCGGATGTCATCCTTTCCTCAGCTAACCTCCTTGGGTGCATAGTGGTGAACGTCCTTGACTCTGTTTGTAGTGACCATCTCTGTATCTTCCTCACCGTTTCAGATGGTCCTCGCCCCGATCCCAATCCATGCATCGATCTCCCCCCCCCCCCCCCAAAAAGTCCATGATTATTACCGTGTCGACTAGGATGCCTACTGTGATACCCTCTCTATCTGGGTCGATCGCCACCCCCTCACCTTCCACAACCCTAATGATGTTACCCATGTTGCCTTCTTTTTCAAGCAGACCATGTCTGGGGCTGTGGAAGCTCATGTCCCTACTGCCGCTATCCAGCCACACTGTCCCACTTCCTTCACACACGCCGTCCTCCTACTCCTCCATGATTCCCACCATCTCTACTGTTCCTTCTTCACACACTGCGACACCACCGGCAACTACAAACACACATCCAGAACTTGCTTGCAGCTAAGAAACGGTGGGACTGGCGACAGACATGCACCGTCTTAATGTTACACTTTCTATAAAATCATCCAAGTAGTGGTCTGCCCTCTGCTGGATCCGCACCTAAACCCCTCTCCCCTACTACCCTCTCCTTCATGATGACCAACCCTTCCCTGACAACCTTAGTAAGGCCAATCCCTTTTCCTCTTACCTTTCCGATATCATTACCCTCCCTGACGATCCCCAGTTCAGTTACTCTCCCTTCCCGGATGTCCACGTTCGAAAAGACACCTCTGTTCCTACCCTTACCCTTGGATTCCAGTACATGAACAACATTACACCCAATGAACTCAGTGCCCCCATTAATAATCAAGATATCATTACTACACTCCGTACGAAACGCAACACCTTTCCCGGTCATGATTGTGTGACCTATTGCCACCTCTGTAAAGCTCCCATCTCCTTCCTCTCCACTCTGGCAAGGCTCTATAATGTGGTCTTGTCCACCAGCTACTACCCCGTGCTGTGGAAAACCTCCCATATCTTGTTGTTCCTTAAACCCGGCAAACTGTCATCCGCTGTCTCCGTCTACCATCCCATCAGACTTCCGTAACGATTCTCAGTATTTACAGCAGAACTCTTTGCCCCGTATCAGGCTACACGGTATATCAAGTGACACAGGTTTTTCAATTGCGTCATCAAGTGCGATTCTCTCAGCGCCCTTCATAGCTTCTGTGTGCTGCACACCGTCCACCAGTTAGTGTAAAGGATTTACATGGATACTCTGCAAATCAAATTGAAGTGCCTCGCAGAGATTTCATCGAATTACCTACACAATTCTCTATTATTTCAATGCTCGCCGTTTACAGTCGTGATCGTTCCTCCATATGTAGGTATGGGTTAACAATATATTTTCGCATTCGAAGGAGAAAGTTGGTCATTGGATTTTCGGGAGAAGATTCCGTCGCAACGAGAACCGCCTTTCATTTAATGATGTCCAGCCTAAATCCTGTATCATTTCTGTGACACTCCCTCCCATATTTCGCGATAATACAAAAGTGTTGTCTTCCTTTGAACTTTTTCGATGTACTCCGTCGGTCCTATCTGGTAAGGATCCCACATAGGGCAGCCGTATTCTAAAAGAAGACGGAGAATCGTAGTGTAGGCAGTCTCCTTAGTAGGTCTGTTACATTTTCCAAGTGTCCTGCCTATATAACGCTGACTTTGGTTAGTCTTCCCCAGAACGTTTTCTATGTGTTTATTAGAATTTAAGTTGTTCGTAATTGTAATACCTAGGCATTTAGTTGAATTTACGGCTTTTCAATTAGACTGATTTATCGTGTAACCGAAGTTTAACGTGTTCCTTTTAGCACTCATGTGCATGACTACACTTTTCGTTATTTAGGGTCAACTGCCACTTTTTTCACCATTGAGATCTTTTCTAAATCGTTATGCAGGTTTTTTATCTTCTGATGACTTTATTAGTCGATAAACGACAGCGTCATCTGCAAACAACCGAAGACGGCTGCTCAGATTGTCTCTGAAATCGTTTATATAGATAAGGAACATCAAAGGTCCTAAAACACTACCTCGGGGAACGGCAGAAATAACTTCTTTTTCACTCCATAATTTACCGTCAATTACTACAAACTATGACCTCTCCGACAGGAAATCACAAATCCAGTCAAATAACTGAGACGATATTCCATAAGCACGCAATTTGACTTCTAGCCGCTTCTGTGGTCCAGTGTCGAAAGCCTTCCCGGAAATCCAGAAATACGGATTTGGTCTGAAATCCCTTGTCAATAGCACTCAACACTTCATTTGAATAAAGAGCTTGTTGTGTTTCACAGGAACTACGTTTTCTAAACGCATGTTGACTATGTGTCACTCGGCCGTTTTCTTCGAGGTAATTCGTAATGTTCGGACACAATATATGTTCTAAAAATCCTGCTGCATATGGACGTTAACGATATGGCCCTGTAATGTAGTTAATTACTCCTACTAACTTTCTGGGTATTTGTGTGACCTTTGCAACTTTCCAGTCTTTCGGTACGGATTTTTCTTCGAGCGAACGGTTGTATATGATTGTTAAGTATGGAGCTAATGCTTCAGTATACTTGGAAAGGAACCTAATTGGTATACAGTCTGGACCAGAAGACTTGCTTCTATTAAGTGATTTAAGTTGCTTCATTATTCCGAGGATATTTACTTCTACGTTACTCATGCTGACAGCTGTTCTCGATTCGAATACTGGAATATTTACTTCGTCTTCATTTGTGAAGAAATTTCGGAAGGTTGCGTATTGGTCCCTGCCATTTTAGCCATCGTCATTTGTTAAGTGGTGCTGCGCCACCACTTGGTGCATATTGCATCTACCTTAAAATGTTTGCCGTTTCCTAACGAAATGCCCTTTCTTTAACAGCTTACGTTCCCGTTTGTTTTTCCGGTCTGAATTATCGGCCATTTTAGTGAACGACGCGTCGACTACGGCTTACGTTTTATCCGTCTTAGCAATAAGGCGAAGGCCATTAAATTTTTAGTTCTGGACCTGCGTTTCTCTGTGGCGTATTTTATAGACCTTCTTCAAAGCCCCGGTTTTTAGCTGTCTTATTTTCAGTCACTTAGGACTGATGTGGAGTCGTTCTTAACTCCTCCCTTTGTCTTCGTGTTTTACAGTTGTGATATGCGCGGGTACGATGCTCGTTGGTTTTGCGCCCTAATACAAAATCAAAAAAAATTCTTTATCAGAATCTGATATTTGTAGTTCAATGGGATTGCTGACATACGAACACAATCTAACCTCGTATGCATTTATGCAGACTGAAGCGGCGAATGAAAATTGGTACCAAACTGAGATTCGATCCTGGGTACCTTTCTCAATAGACAGATATGCTAACCATTATTCCACTATACCACTGTGGCTTTGCACAACTGCGCAGACTACCCTAGCAAGCCTCCCTCCTCAGTCAAAATTCCCATTCACGTCTCAGCCCCCATATCGTTATTACTGAGATGCTACTCCAGTACAGTTGGAGAGCCTCTGCAATGTTACTGGAGTTTAGAGGGAATACATAGTGGAAAGAGGGATGAAAGTGCATTGGGACTAAGGAGATGTGGTATGGAGGTCTGTAGAGCTGTCCAAAGCTATAGCGCCATTGCGACTTTGCATAGCGAACATGAGACTTGGTACCAACTTTGATTCCTCGCTTTAGTCTCCACACATATATCACAACTGCTTAGAACTTGAAACGTTCTCCGGAACCATGTACTCTGGTGCGCCAGAGAAACTGGCATAGGCTTGCTAATCCAAATACAGAGATACGCAAACACGCGGAATACGGCGCTGCATCGGCAACACTTATGTAAAACATCAAGTATCGGACGCAGTTGCTAGATAGGTTACTGCTGCTGCAATGGCAGTTTATCAAGATTTCAGAGAGTTTTAACATGGTGCTTTAGTCGGCGCACGAGCGATGAGACTCAGGATCTCCGAGGTAGCGATGAAGTGGGCACTTTCCCGTACGACCATTTCACGAGTGTACCGTGCATATCAGGAATCATGTAAAACACCAAATCTCCGACATCGCTGCGGACGGAACAAGATCCTGCAGGACCGGGTGCAACGAAGAAGGAAGAGAATCGTTCAACTTGACATAAGAGCAACCCATACGCAATTTGCTGTAGATTTCAATGCTGGATCATCAAAAAATATCAGCGCGCGAAACATCATCGATATGGGCTTTCGGAGCCGAAGGCCCACTCGTGTATCCTTGAAGACTGCACGACACAAAGCTTTGCGGCTTGCATGGGCCCACCAACACCGACATTGGACTGTTGATGACTGGAAACACCTTGGCTGGTCGGACGAGTCTCGTTTCAAATTGCAACGAACAGATGGACATGTACGGGTATGGAGAATATGTTATGGAGACAACCTGACAGCTAGGTCTAACGCGCTGCTTACCGAGCGGGAAGGCGTGCCGGTCCCAGGCATGAATCCGACGGAAAATTAGTGTCGAGGTGCGGTGTGCTGGCCAGCCCGTGGATGGTTTTAGGCGGTTTTCTATCTACATCGGCGAATGCGGGCTGGTTCCTCTTATTCTGCCACAGTTACACTATGTCGGCAATTGCTGCACAAGCACTTTCTCCACGTACGCGTACACCATAATTACTCTACGACGCAAACGTTTATGGTATAGTGGTCTGATATGAGACGTTCCCGAAGTGGGAGGGGGATCCAATGGAGGCCGAACCGCAAATAACTCTGGGCTCGGTGTGGGGCGGCAGTGGGGTAGCTGGATTGCTGTCGACTATTGTGGGGTTGTGTACCACTGAGGGCTACGGCAAGACGAAGCCTCTGCGTCGTTTCTAGGTCCCGAGTCAATACACAATACACGCAATACACAATGGCCACAGCCTAATGAATCTATGGACCCTGCATGTCAGCTGGGGAGTGTTTAAGCTGGTGGAGGCTCGGTAATGGTGTGGGGCATGTGTGGCTGGAGTGATATAGGGCCCTTGACTCCTCTTGGCATGACTCTGACAGGTGACAAATACATTAGTAACTTCTCTGATTACGTGCATCCATTGATGTCCATTGTGAGTGCCGATGGAGTTGGGTGATTCTAGCAGTACAATGCGTCACACCACACATCCAGGATTGCTACAAAGTGACACCAGGAACGCTCCTAGGGATTTCAGCACTTCCGCTGGCCATTAAAGTCCCCAGACATGAACATTATTTAGCATATCTTGGATGTCTTGCAACAGAAGAATCTCCATCCCCTTGTATCTCTACGGATTTGCGGGCAGCTCTGCAGGATTCATGGTTTCAGTTCCCTCCAACACCAGACGTTAGTCTAGTCCATGCAACGTCGTGTTGGGCCCTAGACGATATTAGGCAGGTGTACGAGTTTCTTTGGCTCTTCAGTGTAGTTTCATTTCATTAATGACTTCTTTCTGTATGACTGTAGCATATTCTAAGAAATGCAGTCTCAATAGAATAGTTTGTAAGCCACCTCCTTTGTTTATGGACTACATTTTCTAAGGACTTTCCCAATGAATCTCAACGTGGCACCCACCTTACCAACAATGAATTTTGTATGATCATTCAACTTTAAATCGTTCCGTACGCATACTCCCAGATATTTTAGAGACATAACTGCTACAAGTAGCATCGATATAATGACTCACGTTCCGGCTGGTAAGTTTTGATCAAAACAGAATAACTCATTTCCACTACATCAAAGCTCGTTGTTTCAGTATGCAACATTCTAAATGAATGTATTTTGTATTCAGACAAGGGGGCAAAATTTAATTTACATGTTCTTAAATTTAGCTAGTATTAAAACGTATGAGATACGCCTTTTAAGACCTTGTAATAAGTCTGACTTGCTCCCAAGACAACTAGCGTACGTTTTAATACGTTCCCAGAGAGGCTAAGACGTCTTCCTCAGTTTCTGGGTTTTTTAAGCCTTATACCGTACAGTTCAGCTAGGAATTTAAAAGCACGTTTTAACATGTGCTAAGATGTTACTTTTACACTCTTCATGCTTCATGATTGACCTGATTGGTAAATGTGAGTGAAAATCGGAGAGAAGTGTTTTAATTGTAAGTGAAACTGTATTTTTATATTATTAATTCCTGTTTTTTAACTACTTTCCTCTCAGACTATCTTAGCAAAGGAATTATGAACTTCACAGTTGAGCGCCCTAAATCCGCAGCATGCGCGTGGAATAAAAACGTCCCGTTGTGCGAGATGCAAGTTTCCGCTTAATGAGGTTGCAGGTTAGATGATAATGTTACACCTTGCTGTGACCTTCATTCACTGACTACCTTGTCACATTCGTGCAATTTGGTGAATGTTTTTCCTCACTTCCATTCCCTACCCTTTCATGTTAACAAGTGGATAAAGTAGATCGGAAATTAAGGCATGGGTAAGAATAAATGACAAAAACTTGAACATCAGACCACGTTTCAGTAAAGGTGATATAACTTTTTTAAAAAGAGATAAGAAACCACTTAAGAGATCCAGACTGGATTAAGACCTTACAATGTGGGCCTATGCCAAATATAGAGCTGGTATAGCAGAAGTGGCTAAATGAGAATGAAAAATGAAACAAGCAAATAACAACATAGATGCAGTATGGAATACTATTAAAGGGAATTATAACTAAAGCAGCCGCTGAAGGATTATGAAGAAGTAGAAAGACAAATCTTAAAAGGATACTAACGATTCGAATACACCCCTTCAGCAAACTAATAAAAGATAAATTACCTTTACTATTAGCTGATAATAAGAGTCACAAAGAAAGTTAGAGGAGTAAATTTGCTTAAGCAGAAATACGTAAAATTAAATGGAAAGTTGGAATCGGTATGCGAGTGTAGTAGAACAATCAAGAAAGACAAACGAAATCACAAAAATTAAGAAGCGCTTGCATAAATTAGAATGAGGTAGTTCACAACCAAATATAATACAAAAATAAAAGGAATAATAGAATTAGTTGAAATATTTACGGACTTTTAATGAAGAAGCACTAGAAATAAATACCAATATCAAACACTGTTTAGATATGATACTAGTGCAACAAGTGACAAATGTTATTTAAGAAAGTAAAGATGTGTTGAGAATTGGTAACATAAACATGTGGCCAAGGAAATAAAGGTCTTATCACTGATCAACTAAAGCATAAACCTGACTTGTACGAATCCTTGCTGGCCGAGTGAACATATGTCAAAGGAATCGAAGAGACCTTTGATACACATATTTTCAAGAAAGTAGATAATCGCACTGATCATTACCGAGTGAAAAATCTGCTAAATTTACAAACTCTACACTAGATTGTACATGAGACCATACTACCAACAACGGAAGCACGCATGTTAGAGCTAGAACAGGGATTCATTATGTTCTGAACCTATCTTCACTTTGGCACAAGTGACTCAGAAAAGAAGAATTTGGATTGACAACTCGTCACAGTTTATCGATCGTGAAAAGTGTTTGACAGATTACAAAGGAAATGTGAATTCCAGCAGATCCGATTACGGCAGTTGAATAGCTGAACTGCCGTAAATAGTAAAATAGGGATTCGTAGCGTAAGTACTGGCATAGGATCTGCGTATATTAATCAAGAAGTTAGACATGTCTGTGACTTACCTTCTACACTTTTTAGTGGTTATATTGACGATATCATTCGTAAACTGTAGATTACATGCAACCTCATTAATGACTTTAATATGCTGCCGCTACTGTTTGCTGACTATCTGCTGATTATAAGCAAATCTGAAGAAACAGGCTCATTTTGAACTAATACTGCCGGCAAGTACGGAATAAGAATATGAACAGATAAAATAAAAGTGATGACATTTCAAAGGTTGGAACGTGTAAGAGCTAAAATTTTTAAAGGAGGACTGAAAATTTAGTAAGTAAGAGAATTTAGGTATCTAGGATGCGATTTTAAATTTTCCAAGTCAGGTGATGTAGCGCTAAATTAGAACAGATGCAGATATTTCTATGGAATCATAAGCATTAAAACGTAATGTAGTAAAGAGACATTAACTATACACTACAAAGTAACAGCGTTGGATTTGCTGCTATATGGCAGCGAGTGTTGGACTTTAACACCAAGTCATTTAAGACAAATGGAATGACCAGAACTGACGTGCCTCAGCTTTGTACCGGCTTATTCATCACTGAACCATAGAACAGCCATTGATACTAGTCGAAAACTAGATGTAGAGTTCTTATGGCGATAAGCGAAAAATGCTGACTGACCTATAAAGATCATGTAATACAGAAACTAAAGACGTGGTACTACGTAAGCAGGATAGCCTCATTCGAATACCGGCCTTGGCACCAATTTTCATTCCCCGCTTCAGTTTGCGTTCATGAATAAGAGGCAGGATTAGTTTCTATGTCAGTAACAGTAAAGAAAAAAGGTGGACGTCCGTTAAAGAAATGAACAGATGTGAGACGGGAAGGCCAAAACATTACATCCTTTTAGATGCCAATAATGATGATAATGACGATGTGTATCCTCAAAACATTAACCAATTACGAAGCCAAAATGAAGTCAAATTTCTATTATCAGCTGGACAAAGGTGGTATGCATTCACACACAACCACGAGGAACGTAAAGTTTACAAATTTGTTAAGATATAACTGCAAAGACAGACAGGATGTGGCACCCGAAACGTTTCATACCATTGTGCGGTGATAGAACATTAACTGCGTAGTTGTTTCGATTTATAGGAGAAAAAAGTAATGATACATGTCAGTTGTTACTTGGAAAACTTGATTAGGAGAAATTATCGCACATTACAGGTACCTCAGGCTGCTCACATCCAAACTGCGAATTATTGTAGAACGGCATACGCAAGAAAAACGCAGCATAACTTAATTTAGGTCATGGCGGAAGAGATCACACAACATTTATATATAGTTAGGAAACATGTACATGAAAGCATTCTTTGAAGAGAATCATTGCAGTATTATTAAGCGGTTTCTGTCATGCTAAGAAAGTCATAGGAAATTACTACACTGCTTAGTAATTAACTTTTGAAACCTTCAACCACTGCTGCAAACATAATGCAGTTTCACTGGTTTTGAGTTGGAAGACAGTTTCATATGGCGCTGAGTTAAGGTAGGAACAACGCGATGCTGTTCAATTTCCTCCGTGTGTACTCTGATAATGCTCTATGCAAATGAACGCTGACAACTAGATGCAGATGCTCGCGGCAGCGAATGCAGCAGCGATTAATTCTCTCTGTGTTCAGCGGGGACCAGCGATGTTTCTACTAGTAGCACTAAATGCGTGGATGAGGATGGGAAACCACAGTGACTGCAGCACGAGATGGGAGAATCAGTGTACTGCGTGAGTAATTTGTATATTTAACATGCTTATATTTGTAATATTTGAGGGCGCTACCGTTTTTGCTGTAATCGCAGTTAAGATTTTGTTAAAATACAAGAATCACCCACAAAATTAAGATGGTACACTTAAAAATAGAAGTTTGAGAAATATAAACTGGATATCAAAGAGGTGTAGAAACTACAACATAGAAGGGATATATGAACAATGAAATAAGATTAGGCTTCGGCGGTACTTCGACTTCATTAGAAAGGCAGCAGGAACGTGGAGTGAGTGAAACACAAAGCCGTGTCCGTTACAAAGAAGTTTCCCTGATTTTCGTCGTAACCGATGTAGCACGACTACGTAGAACTTCAGTTTGTAACTTCGGATGGATGGGCAGGGTTTTTTAAAACAATGCTTTGATCATTTTTTTTGCATAGCGTCATAAATTGTGTTTAATAATAAGAACTGGTTTTTGACATGAGTCAAGATGACTCGTGAAGATATGTTTTCTCATTAGCGCTTGTCGTCCTGTTCATTCCAAGTGGCTCGGACAACGACCTGTAGGTATTCAAATTCTCTCCGTGTGCTCTCCAATAACTCAACAGCGACGTGTTGAAGTGCACTGTCAGTGCGTCTTCAAGCCCTGTAAGTCCGTAATCTAGGTACGGTACATCCGATCCTTTTCCAAACCCAAGAGCAAGATGTCTAATAGTAGTAATAGTGGTGTGTGTGTGTGTGTGTGTGTGTGTGTGTGTGTGAGTGTGTGAGCGTGTGAGTGTGTGTGTGTGTGTGTGTGTGTATGTGTGTGTGTTGGTAGTAGTAGTAATAGTGGTGTGTTTACGTGCGTGTGTGTGTGTGTGTGTGTTTTGGTAGTAGTAGGTATAGTGGTGTGTTTACGTGCCTGCGTGCGTGTGTGTGTGTGTGTGTGTGTGTGTGTGTGTGTGTGTGTGTGTGTGTGTGTTTTGGTAGTAGTAGTAATAGTTGTGTGTTTACGTGCGTGTGTGTGTGTGTGTGTTTTGGTAGTAGTAGTAATAGTGGTGTGTTTACGTGCGTGTGTGTGTGTGTGTGTCTGTGTGTGTTGGTAGTAGTAGTAATAGTGGTGTGTTTACGTGCATGTGTGTGTGTGTGTGTGCGTGTGTGTGTGTGTGTGTGTGTGTGTGTGTGTGTGTCACATAATCGTCGCTACTGCCGAATCTGACCATCTCGTCCAGTCAACCTATACGGAAACTTTTCATTCAGATATGAGAGGCATTTTGGGACCATTAGGCGGTTCCTCATACTCCAGAAAAATGACGTCAGATTGCTAGTATCCCAATTGTGGCACCACAAACTCTTCTATGTCCAGTTGGCGGTAGACTGGCTGCAAATATTGGACCAAGGACGCAATTGAATATGTTCGCACTACACATTGACTTTTTCAATGCCGCTCCATTTCACGTGTAACATGAGGATACTCAGAGGGTGTATCCCAATGTACGAAATCTATATCGGTTCAGATTAGAGGTGGCGACCCTTGGGCTACAGGTAGCGTCATTGATTAGTAAACAAAACGTGCTGCTTCCCGGGCCCCAACTCGGCTATTGCTTTAACTACGAGTTAAGGACGTAGTCAAAGCGGGCGTCCAGGGGATGCGGACCACTGCTATCACTTGAGTGAAATCACACATGACCTGCCTGCCGTGGTGTTGTCAAACTGGGAGGTACTTTGATTTTCCACCATAATACTAAAAAGGAATACGCACTACAGATAGTTCACAAGACAAATCATACACTCAAACTATCTACAAATCAGTCCCATTATCGGTTATTACCCATTCATACATTAGCCAAGACCAACTATTATGCATCGTTGGCCTTCCTGAGCTCAATTGTAGCTTTGTTAATCAATCACGTTCTCACTTGAAGTTCAATTTCTTGAAATTGTTATCGTTTATTGTTTGTCCTGCGAATTTTTATGTTAGGTACCAATAATGGATAAATTTGTAGAAATAAAGAAGACGAAAACCGAAACTGATTCGTCAACTAGCGCTGTGGTACGTCAAAAATGCGTATACACTGCTATAACAGCGTAAATAACAATTATGGTAGTTTAATGGTAGCAGTATAGTTGTTATTTGAATGCTGGTCGAACGTACCATATTTCGGTTTTTCACAAAGTACCAGAGCCGTAAACATCATTATAAATGACATGAAATTAAAATAAGTATATACAAAACCATTTGGATTCGTATTTGTTGCGCAAAAAACACGTTGATAAACAGAAATAGAGTCCAAATGGCAGTGGTTGTAAATTTTAAAAAAAATCTGTTCAATATTCTATTATTAGAAACCCAAACGTCAAAATATCGCCCAGGCTGGTCGTCCGGACGATACTCAGATATGAAAACGTGTTTCGATACGAAGAGATGGGAAGCGGTTTGTGGAGAGCGGAAGCCGTATGTGATGATAGCACATTCTGTAGTTCGTTCGTTTGCAAGATTGTTTCTAGTGGGCTGCCTGAATTTGTCGGAGACGGCCAGGTGAGCAGGAGTTTATTGAAGTGATCATTGTAGCAAATACCTGCAAACACCCATATTAGAGGCCCCTGTTTTGAACCAAACCGAGGTAGATTCTTCCTACACATCGGTGAGGGGCCTGACGATTGCGTAGTAAAACGCTGAAACTAGTTGATAAAAGAAATAAAGTTGAAAATTGATGCCTGAGAGGTATTTGACTCTCTATCAACTCTCTCTATCGAACAGCCAAGTCACGAAACCATTTCTAAAAAAACTGGACATACAGAGACTCTCCTCATTTAAGTTCATCCGTTAGTCTGCCTAAACGTTCTTTAATGAAGAAATTTGGCTTTATACATTGCAAGAAATTAGATATGCATACTCAAATGGAGAAACTGAGGAAGCTGTGTGGTTGAATAATTGCAGATCCATTGCATTGGTATTTAATTGTGGTTGTTCCAGCTTCTCTGTCGAATAGGGCATTCCATATTCCAACAGATATGTTATTGATAATAACGGTGTCCCCAAAAATTATCGCTCTTCCTTTCTAGATCGCTTTCTCAGCTCAAATCCAGAACGAAACAAGAAGACTGTAAATTGACTTTATAGACTGAAGGGAGACAGGACCATTATTGTATCTCAGCGGTTTTCCAAAATACTGTATTCCTAAGTAACGAGATTGCATTTCTGCTTGCTGAAAACTTCAAGATCATTGTCGAATGAAATGGTTCATGGGTTTTTACGGAAATTTTCAGAATAAATACAACACGAGTCTTCCTAACGTCCTCATCATCAAATTTAGCCCCTGTCCCTTCGGCAATAACGTGTCTACATCCTTGTATAGATAAGGATCATCAGCAAGGCGGCTGAAGACATCAGGTATAAGGAGTCACCTCATATTTTGAAAGTTGGTGGTGAAACGGACAGAGCTTCAAGCTACCCTCTTGCCCTTGGTGTGGCATAGTGCCCCTAAGAGGCAGGAGAATCTTCAATGATCAACGGCATGAAGATGCAAATGGTTCAAATGGCTCTGAGCACTATGGGACTTAACTGCTGAGGTCATCAGACCCCTAGAATTTTGAAGTACTTAAACCTAACTAACTTAAGAACGCCACACACATTCATGCCCGAGGCAGGATACGAACCTGTGACAGTAGCGGTCGCGCGGTTCCAGACTGAAGCGCCTAGAATCGCTCGGCCACCCTGGCCGGCACATGAAGATCCAGAAGACAGTGGAAACCACTTGCACCGGACATAACTGAAAAAGTTTCATGATGAGCTATCCACTGGTAAAAGATTTCGTACTAATCCCCCATTCCTAACTCCGAGAGGGAACTACCAGGCGATGGTTACCACCTAGAGGGTAACATTCGACGAATTGATTGTTGAATATGAAGGCTAATGTAAAGGATCAATCTAGATATAATGCAGGTTAGTCAGGAGAAACAGATAGCAGAACGGATATACGCTAATCTCAGCTGCAGCAGAAACTAGAACAACGGGAAGAGGATTTGTTATGAGTAGAAAAGTGACGAAAGTAGGGAGTTACAGCGGACCGTTGTGTTATGCGATGATCATCCGAATTGACAATAAACCAACAACAAATGTGTTGGGTTGACAGAAGAGCCAGCACCGTGTTACGAATGCAGGCCGAAAAGCACGCGTTTTAGCTCACGCAGGCTGGCGTGAGGAGGGAAGAACTATACTGACGTGAGGTCTGGAACATGACAAAGAATACGAATTCAGAAAGCGGACGGAAATAGTTTGATACTTAACTTTAATCCATTAATGATGAACGTCGCTCTTGACGGTACATGATTCACAATATTATCTGTTCAGATTATAGTAACTGAATATGGCGCCTTGCTAGGTCGTAGCAAATGACGTAGCTGAAGGCTAAGGTAAACTGTAGTCTCGGCTAACGAGAACGGATGTAGACAGTGAACCATCACTAGCAAAGTCGGCTGTACAACTGGGGCGAGTGCTAGGGAGTCTCTCTCTGGAGTAGACCTACCATGTGGCGGCGCTCGGCCTGCAATCACTGATAGTGGCGACACACGGGTCCGACGTATACTAACGGACCGCGGTCGATTTAAAGGCTACCACCTAGTAAGTTGGTATCTGGCGGTGACACCACAAAATGTTCATATAGAAATGTTCAGGTATTCATGGTGACGTCACACTCTGTATACGAACACATACAGAAAGTGTATCAGAATACTGAACGACTCATTTACTGTGTGAAAGGAGATGATAATATAATAGTAATTGAGGTTTGGAAGGCGGTACTAGGGGAAGGGCATAAAAAGTTAGTTACGGGATGTTACGGAGTTAGAACCAGGAACAAGAGAGGAAAATAAATTTCATCAAAAAATTCAGCTAGTAATAGCGAATTAATTGTTCAAAAATCGCAGCAGGAGGAGGTAAACTTGAAAAAAGTCTGAAGATCCCGAAACACGTCTATTGCAAATGAGTCACATCGATGAATAGAAAGAGTCTTCCATGTAAGATTCTGGTTTCTTAGGCCTACCAAGTAGCAGATATAGACTCTGATCACGATTTAGTAATGATGAAGAGTAGTTTAAAGTTTAAGATACTCGTCCGGAAGAATATGTAGAAAACTGCCATGTTGGGGAATGATGAGATGGATTTGTAGTTGTGTGATGCTATACATACGGCGATAATGAGCAGCACTGTAGCAGTTCAGTTGAAGACGAATGGGAATCCGTATCACGATTAATTGCGTAAGTCAGAAGAACAAACATACGTAACAAGAAGGTAACTGTGAAGTAACCGTTTGTAACAGAAGACATAATACAACTGATCGACGAAAGAAGGAAGAACAAAAATGTTTTGGAAAATTCAGGTATACAGAAATACACTGAAGAGCCAAAGGAACTGGTACTCCTGCCTGATATCGTGTAGGACCCCAATTATCACGCAGAGGGGCCGGAGTACGACGTGGCAGGGACTTGACTAATGTGTGAAGTAGTGCTGGAGGGAACTGACACCATGAATCCTGCAGGGCTGTCCATAAATCCCTAACAGTACGAGTAGGTGGAGATCTTTTCTGAACAGGACGTTGCAAGGCATCCAAGATATGTTCAACAACGTTCATGTCGGGGGAGTTTGGTAGCCAGTGGAATTGTTTAAACACAGAAGAGCGTTCCTGGAGTCACTGTGTAGCAATTCTGGAAGTGTCTGGGGTCGCATTGTCGTGCTGGGATTGCCCAAGTCCGTAGATTTGTACAGTGGATGTGAATGGATGCAGGTGATCAGGCAGGATGTTTTCGTACGCCCCTCACCATTAGAGCTTCCTCCAACTTGAACACCCGTGCTGACATGTAGGGTCCATGGATTCACGAGGTTTTCTCCATACCTGTGCACGTCCATCCATTCGATACGGTTTGAAACGATACTTGTCCGAACAGGCAACGTGTTTCCAGTCATAAACAGTCCAATGATAGTGTTGGCGGGCCCCGGCGAGACGTGACGCTTCATGTCGTGCACTCATCAAGAGTAGAAAAACGGCCCTTCGGCTCCGAAAGCCCATATCTATGATGTTTCGTTGAATGGTTCACACGCTGACATTTGTTGATGGCCCAGCACTGATATCTGCAGCAATTTGCGGAAGTGTTGCACTTCTCTCGAGTTGAGCGATTCTCTACAGTCGTCGTTGGTCCTTTTCTTGCAGAATGTTTTTCCAAACGCAGCTGTATCGGAGATTTGATGATTTACCGGATCCGTGACATTCACGTTCCATTCGTGAAAAGGCCGTAAGGGAAAATCCCCACTTGATCGCTGTCTCGGAGATTCTGTGTCCCATCGATCGTCCGCCGACTATAACACCACGTTCAAACTGACTTAAATCATGGTAACGTTCCATTGTAACAGCAGTTATATATGTGACAACGGCCCCAGACACTTACATAGGCAATGCCGACCGCATCGCCGTGCTCTGCCTGTATTTGGATACGCATGCCTACACCAGTTTCTTTGACTCTTCAGTGTATAAGTCACATGGGAAAGAAATAAATATGAACTGCAGTAAATCCAAAGCGAAATGAGTGCAGAAAAAGAAGGTACGGACTCATCATATAGAGGACTTATTACTATTCATGGTGCAATTCAAAGCTAGGGCGTCAAAATTAAAAGTGCAATGGGAAGTCCACTGTTAAGCGCGGAGGAGTGAACGGGTAGGTGGAAAGAGCACATTGTAGGCTTCTATGACGGGAAGGACGTGCCTGATGGCGTTATTGTGGGCGAAACGGGAGACGACAAGGCAATCGTAGGTGATGCAGTATCACGGTAAATATTTAATAGTGCTTTCAAAGACTTGCAGTCAAATAAGGCAGAAGGAATTGATAATATGCCTTCAGAACTTCCGAATTCACTGTGGAAAATGGCACCCAAGCGGCTATTCTACTTGGTGTGAAGAATGTGAGAGTGTGGAGACACACCATTAAACGTTTGCAAAAAATATCAACCTCACAATACTGAAGATATCAAGGACAGAAATGTGTGAAGACTACTGATATTTTCATAGAGACTATTCAATAGAACTAAGTAAATTGAACTACAAGCATGTAGGAAATGCAGTAAAGGATCGCCACGAGAGGACAACACTTTGTTTGGTGGTAGTAACAGATTCAAATATTGCACAGCGTTCCTGCTTCGAAAAGAAGGGAATAAGTCTGGGTTTAACGTCTCGTCGACATAAAGATCGCAAGAGATGGAGCACAGGTTGGGATTATATCATGGACGGGTAAGGAAGTCGGCCGTGCCCTTTGAAGGTTACCAACCCGGCATTTACCTTGATAGATTTAGGGAAATTACAGGAAAGCTAAATCTGGATGGCCGGCTGCGGGTGTGACCCGCTGTCGTCCCGAATGAGAGGCCAGTGTTCTACCAACTGCGCCAACTCGCTCGGTGCTTCGAAAAGAATGTGCACACGTTCAGCACAGAGTGTTGTATGGGAGTACTAGACACTTTACTCGTCCCTCTTTGTGACTGGTGGGAATTTAAGGAGATGGGACCTGGATAAACTGAAAGCACCAGAGATTGTACAGGGTTTCAAGGAGAGCATAAGGGAACAATTGACAGGAATGGGGGAAAGAAATACAGTAGAAGAAGAATGGGTAGCTTTCAGGATGAAGTAGTGAAAACAGCAGAGGATCAAGTCGGTAAAAAAACGAGGGCTAGTAGTAATCCTTGGGTAACAGAAGAAATATTGAATTTAATTGATGAAAGGAGAAAATATAAAAATGCAGTAAATGAAGCAGGCAAAAAGGAATACAAACGTCTCAAAAATGAGATCTACAGGAAGTGCAAAATGGCTAAGCAGGGATGGCTAGAGAACAAATGTAAGGATGCTTATCTCACTAGGGGTAAGATAGATACTGCCTACAGGAAAATTAAAGAGACCTTAGGAGATAAGAGAACCACTTGTATGAACATCAAGAGCTCAGATGGAGACCCAGTTTTAAGCAAAGACGGGGAAGCAGAAAAGTTGGAAGCAGTATATATACAAGGGCGATGTACTTGAGGACAGTATTATAGAAATGGAAGAGGATGTAGATGAAGATGAAATGGGAGATACCAGACTGCGTGAAGACTTGGATAGAGCTCTGAAAGACCTGAGTCGAAACAAGGCCCCCGGAGTAGACAACATTCCATTAGAACTACTGACGGCCTTGGGAGAGCCAGTCATGACAAAACTCTACCAGCTGGTGAGCAAGATGTATGAGACAGGCCAAATACCCTCAGACTTCAAGAACAATATAATAATTCCAATCCCAAAGAAAGCAGGTGCTGACAGATGTGAAAATTACTGAACAGTCAGTTTAATAAGTCACAGCTGCAAAATACTAACGCCAGTTCTTTACAGACGAATGGAAAAACAGGTAGATGCGGACCTCCGGGAGGATCAGTTTGGATTCCGTCGAAATGTAGGAACACGTGAGGCAATACTGACCTAACGACTTATCTTAGAAGAAAGATTAAGGAAAGGCAAACCTACGTTTCTAGCATTTGTAGACTTAGAGAAAGCTTTTGACAATGTTGACTGGAATACTCTCTTTCAAATTATAAAGGTGGCAGGGGTAAAACACAGGGATCGAAAGGCTATTTACAATTTGTACAGAAACAAGATGGCAGTTATAAGAGTCGAGGGACATGAAAGGAAAGCGTTGGTTGGAAAGGGAGTGAGACACGGTTGTAGTCTAACCCCGATGATATCCAATCTATATAAATTGAGCAAGCAGTAAAGGAAACAAAAGAAAAATTCGGAGTAGGTATTATAATCCATTGTGAAGAAATAAAAACTTTGAGGTTGGCCGATGACATTGTAATTCTGTCAGAGACAGCAAAGGATTTGGAAGAGCAGTTGAATGGAATGGTCCGTGTCTTGAAAGGAGGATATAAGATGAAAGTCAACAAAATCAAAACGAGGGTAACAGAATGTAGTTGAATTAAGTCGGGTGATGCTGAGGGAATTAGATTAGGAAATGAGACAAAGTAGTAAAGGAGTTTTGCTATTTGGGGAGTAAAACAACTCATGATGGTCGAAGTAGAGAGGATATAAAACGTAGACTGGCAATTTCAAGGAAAGCGTTTCTGAAAGAGAAATTTGTTAACATCGAGTATAGATTTAAGTGTCAGGAAGTCATTTCTGAAAGTATTTGTATGGAGTGTAGCCATGTATGAAAGTGAAACATGGACAAGAAGAGAATAGAAGCTTTCGAAATGTGGTGCTACAGAAGAATGCTGAAGATTAGATGGGTAGATCGCTTTACTAATGAGGAAGTATTGAATAGGATTGGAGAGAAGAGAAATTTGTGGCACAACTTGACCAGAAGAAGGGATCGGTTGGTAGGACGTGTTCTAAGGCATCAAGGGATCACCAATTTAGTGTTGGAGGGCAGCGTGGAGGGTAAAAACCCTAGAGGGAGACCAAGAGATGAATAAACTAAGCAGATTCAGAAAGATGTAGGTTGCAGTAGGTAGTGGGAGATGAAGAAGTTGCACATGATAGAGTAGCATGGAGAGCTGCATCAAACCAATCTCATGACTGAAGACCAAAACAGTAACAACGATCGAAAGTAGACAACGCCATTGTATGTAGACCAATGACCAAATCATTGTCAGCATAGTGCGCCTCCGTAGCATAGCGGTAGCGTTACCGCCTCCCATGCAGGGGTCCCGGGTTCGATTCCAGACAAAGGACTGGGTCATGTGTGTCCACCATTGATTCGCAAGTCGCCGATGTGGTGTCACCAAAAAAGGACTTGCAGTACGGCAGCTAAACTACCCCGAATGTAGCCTCCCGGCCAACAGCGTCATACGATAATTTCATTATATTCTCAGCATAGATTGCACGAAAATTACCGCAATATACTGTAAATGACCAGTTATCTATTTCAGGGCCGGTTTGTGTCTTGTTCAGGGACAAATTAATGACTGATCAATGTATGTGTTCGGTCATTAAGTCTCCCAACAATTTCTTGGCAAAGTCGCTGTTCTAGTCGTTGAATACTCTAAAAAATAGATGACATAAAACAAGATATAAGTGAGATAGCACTATTAAACAACGTAGCAAACGGATATCGCATGCTTCAGTGTTTAGAATGGTCTGATTTGAAATACAGATTTGCTGGTGTCTTTCATAGGTTATCTGTGTTTTAAGATATGGATTTAAACCAAATGTGTGTATACACAATTAAAGAAGGAAAGGTGCACATACGAACTACACATCGGTTCTGCCCTTAATATCACTAAGAAGAAGACGTATTCTTTTTAAAGAAACGTCTCAGAGACCAGGGTCGTAATGAAGGCTACGAGTGGTAGAATAGAATCTTTTGAGATTTGCTGCTGGAGGAAGTTCCTTAGAGTTCCTTGGACAGCAAAGAGAACGATTAGATCGACATTACAACAAATAATACCAAATTGCTCGTTGGAAAGCCTGATACTGAAACATAACTGAACTACTCTGCGTACATCATGAGACCACACGATTCTCTGGAAAATACCGTCATCCTGGGGAAGTTCGCAGGCGCAAGGAGAACAGGGCGGCAATGACTGTGATGGTTTGATGACATCACAGAACTGGTGGATTCCAAAGTCTTCGGGGGATGGTGCAGGACATAAGAAATTCGTCTGCTTTAGTTCATCAATTCGGGAACAACTAAACAACTACACAGACGGAGGAAGAGAGGGAGGGAGGAGAGAGAGAGAGAGAGAGAGAGAGAGAGAGAGAGAGAGAGAGAGAGAGAGAGAAAGTTGAGGGGCGATAGAGACTGGAGATTTAGCTGCATCTGCTGACAGAATCGTGTACAAAATAAAAACGAAAACTTACGAAGTAATGCTAGTGTGTCGACGGACGAATTGTGCAAAAGCATAGCATCCATCACCACGACACTTTCTAATGTCAAAGAAGCAATTATCCAGCGTGAAATAAACATAGATCTTACCCTTAACTTTACTAGATGCCATCACGTGAAATGTTATTTCTTTTTATTTTTAATTTTAACGACAGAATCTTTTGCATCAGAACTAGTGCGACAACACTTAAGTACAATCAGCTTGTTCATTGGTTTTCATAGAACTGTGGTAAAGAGAGAATGCTGCCTTAGTTACTCAATAACAGTATATAAACGAAATTTATTTCAGATTTCTTCAAAGAGCTGACACGCATACTAATGTTTTTAGCAGGTGACACGTACGTAAGCATCCTATCTGATCAACTGCATCAGTTCATATCCTTTTTGCATTCCGACGGACTTTGGCAATTCCAGCAGGACAGTGCGACACTCCACACGTCGAGAATTGTTATAGAGTGGCTCCAGGAAAACTCTTGGGCGTTTAAACGTTTCCTTTGGCCTCCCAACTCCCCAGACATGAACATTATTGACAAATCTGGGATGCATTGCAACGTGGCGTTCAGAAGAGATTTCCACCCCCTCGTACTCTTACGGATTTGTGGACAGCCCTGCAGAATTCATGGCGTCAGTTCCTTCCAGCACTGCTTCAGATAATCTTCGTTGATCCATTATGGATTGTGGGATGACGGCTGGCATGAAATTCTTAATGCAATAATTGACTAACAGCCGTATGATTTGTAGAACTTATTTCAGGTAATGAACTTCTATGTGCTGCCAGTTTCGGCATTACATTAATGCCATCTTCAGGCCCCACTTGTTATAGTCGTAAAATCGCTATGCACGGGGGGAGCCATATAACTGGACCCGTGAATCAATCGTCCTGCAACAGCTCTTGGTGGCCACCCTCTTCTTGGCAAGTCATCCTGGGCTTGCAGTTCAGCAACGTCATGCCCGCCTACACACGGCGAGAGGAACTACTACTTAAAGGATGCCTCGGCCAGCAATTTTGCCGGATGTCTCACAAACTGAAAACATTTGGAGTATCATCGACAAGGTTCCCCATCCATTCCCAGATTTTGCCGATCTAACGTGCCAGTTTGATGAAATTTGGTGCGATATCCGTCAGGAGGACATGCAACAATTCTGTCAATCAATGTCAACTGATTTCATAACGGCCAGAGGTGGACCAACGTGTTGTTGACTTGCTGTATTTGTGAAGCTCTTTGTCTTGAATAACTAATCCAATTTTTTCAAATTATAATCATTTGTTCGTCTGAAACTTCCTGGCAGATTAAAACAGTGTGCCCGACCGAGACTCGAACTCGGGACCTTTGCCTTTCGCGCGCAAGTGCTCTACCAACTTTTTTTATTTTTTTTTATTTTATACATTAGCAATTTAAAGTTTGCAACAGTATTTTCAGCAGCGTGAGAACAATGAGAATGAAAATAAACATATTCAAATAATTTCCGGTACCGGGAATCGAACCCGGGCCTGCTGGGTGAGAGCCAGCTATCCTTACCACTTTTTTTTTTTTTTTAACAATTCCCTTTTCCACAAGAACTTTGCTAAGGTGGAAAATTTCAACTGATAATATAAGTTGGTATTGCAAAAATTATTCTATTTCGGCTCAGCACATTTCTGTGTAATGAGGTCGCTTCCTGTGTGCGAATGTCGCTCTCAGCAAGAAATGTATAAAGAAAATATACATTAGCAATTTAAAGTTTGCAACAGTATTTTCAGCAGCGTGAGAACAATGAGAATGAAAATAAATATATTAAAATAATTTCCGGTACCGGGAATCGAACCCGGGCCTGCTGGGTGAGAGCCAGCTATCCTAACCACTTTTTTTTTTTTGAGAATGCATAAAAAAAATACAAGGCAGCCATGCGCAAAAAGTTGCCAATAAAGTGAACTAAAAAGGGCCATCTTGCTCGCCGCGGTCACATTGCTAGGCGGGCGGCCAGGAACGGGCGGTCGTCATTACATTGGACATCACCAGCCACCAATCGTTGGAGCGCCCGGGGCCGCTGCACACAGTCAGAGACTGTTTCTGTTACCATAGGGGAATCGTGGAAAGATCACATCTACAAGTTAATGTCTTCTCACACCCGGCACACCCCAGCTGGGTGGTGGGTCCATGAATGACGAACCCAAATAGTTCGCAAAAAGGTTCCGGTAATCCTGTCTGTTCGTTAAGACCAGGAACTCGTCGATCATATAGTACCATAAATCGAGGACGTCTTTGTCTCCATCGCGGTATATGTAGTGTATCGCCATTCCTCGTACCCAATTAACCGCATTCATCCGGGTCATAGGGAAATAGACAGCGTCGGGATGAAACAGTTCTTGGGGTAAAATCGAAACGTAGGGGCGGCGGAGCAGGAAAGCCAGGATCTGGCGGATCAGTTTCCAGCACTCACGCGCGGGGCCACAGTTCAGTCTATGATCGTCCGTGTCTAACGTCGTGCAACGGGGGCACACAGGGTCGTCAATTAGGTGAATGGCATGCAGCCGTTGTCGGGTTGGAAGTTTCTCGTTAACGACCACATACCACGTCGACCGCACGAAAGTAGACAGGAACGGCGCGTGGATGGCTCGCCATACCCGTGGCCAGTCGACCGTAGGGTGGCGCCGTACAATGTCGTTATCCGGAGTCCAGTGCTGGAGAGCACTATAATAAGTCTTCGCTGTCGGATTCCGTGTCTCCGATATAACCCGCAACACATAGCTATGCTCTACGAAAAACGTTCTAATATGTGACAGCGAGGGCGATAAATGTCCAACTGGTACCGGTGGGTACAGCGTACGTGGGGCCACTTCTTCAATCAGTAGGCCAGGGAGACTGGCTGTTGGTGAAAGCCAGAGTCGCCTCATGGAATGGAGATACAGTGCCAGCGCTCTGTGCTTGACGTGTGTGAGTCCAACACCGCCTTTGTCGAAGGGTAAAGTAAGCGTAACAAAACGGATCTTGAAAACAGCACCATCGTTCACCACGTGTCCAAACACTGCCTGTATCCTGGAAGCCATCGTGTCCGTTATCGGCAGTACATGGGCGTAATGGTTAAGGTGAGAAGCCATGTACACATTGACGTATTGGGCGCGTTGCAAAATATTCAATGATCTGAATTTATTGAGACGAGCCTCTAAACGGAGTCGTCGTAAGACCATACGATACGTAAAGGCCGCCGTACGTTGTATTTGTCGATAGAGTGATATCCCTAAACACTTGAGCATCGGGACCTTCGTCAGAGGTACGGCCAGACCTGCAGGCATTCCTCGTCCTACCTCCATGTAGCGTGATTTCCGAAGGTTGAGCACACTGCCTGCCACCGCCCCATACTGGTGGAGCCAGGAAAACGCCGTGTGTATTTCGTCACCAGACCGTGCTAAGAACATCACATCGTCGGCGTATGCACCACAACGAAAGGTTACGGAACGGAGGGTAAGTCCTTCTAAGCGTCGCCGTAGTCCGTGAAGAGCTGGTTTGACGGCAACGGCGAAGAGCATGGCAGAAAGAGGACAACCCTGCCGGACGGACCTGTTGACACGGACGGGGGCGGACCGACAGCCGTTGATCATAATCCTCGTGACAGCCCCATGGATCAATCGAAGCACAACAGACGTCGTCAGACGCGGGACACCGATGTGTTCCATAACAGCACGCAGGAAACCATGGTTAACGCGGTCGAAAGCATGGTCGAAGTCCAGCGCAAAAAGAGCGCCTTGTAGGCGGCAAGTTTGCATGAGCGCCACCACGTCTCTATAGGTGCTTAAAGTCGTAAACACATTAGTGTCGCCCCCGAGGCAGGTTTGATCAGTGTGAATGGCCGCCATTACCGTAGGTTTGAGCCTCTCACGGAGCATGCGTGTCAACAGTTTATAGTCAGTGTTTAGCATTGTCAACGGGCGAAAATCAAGAGGGCGACGGCCTCCGCCGGGTTTGGGCACAGGGATCAAGAGACCCTCAGTAAAGTCAGATGGTACCTGAAAATCGGCGTCCAGGAGTTCACTGTACATCCTGACCCACATTGGGCCCATGAGATCAAAGAACCGCTTGTAAAATTCAAGAGGGAGGCCGTCAGGGCCAGGCGTTTTGTTGGGAGAGCCACGCAACAGAGCCTCTCGCAGTTTTTCCAAAGTCACCGCCGACAAGAGCGTAGCATCATCTTGTAGGTTCCGAGAGACTGGTAGGTCAGATAGGACTTCCCTGACCCCTACATTCATGTGGGACTCCCTCTCGTAAAGAAGTTTATATGACTGTGTGAACGCTCGGACGATATCCATTTGTGCGTCAACGCGTCGCCTATCCTCCGTCTGAACCTCGGTAATGAGCTGCCTCTTGCGTCTTCGGCGTTCTTGAATGATATGTTGGAGGGAAGGTCGTTCACCACGAACATCATCAGTCGTCCTCGCTCGCACCCGTACACCCGCTAGACGTACGGCGTTGATACGAAGCAATTGTGCCTTGACGCGTTGTACTGCTGATTGTCGCTCTGGCGACGGCGGATGTACAGCCAGTTCGCGGAGCGCAGTATAGTAAAAATCAGTAGTCGCAGTATACCAGCGCGCTCGGTCGCGTCCATAGCTGACTAATGTTCGGCACAGTGCGGGTTTTGCACACCGTAACCACCATTGAAGTACAGAACGGTAGGCGGGTAAACGCCGGTGGCAATTGCTCCATGTGGACTCGACTGCGCGTCTGCAATTTATCTCATCAAGAAGGGCCACATTGAGGCGCCACGGACCCCTACTTCGGCGGACACGCTGGCGGGGAAGGGTGAGAGTGCACACATATGCGAGGTGATCCGTGAACGCTGCCGGCCACATCTCAGCGTCGACAACGGCCGATCGTAGGCCGCGGGTGACGTAGACTCGGTCCAAACGGCTCGCGGAGTGACTAGTAAAGTAGGTGTGTGCTCGACGGTCGCCGTGTTGGATGATCCAGGTGTCCAACAAGGCCAAGTCCTGTACAAGTGCCTGAAGTACCGGGCAGGTGGTATAGTGTGGCTCCTGGTCGGATGGGCGGAGCACACAATTAAAATCGCCGCCTACTACCAAGTGGTCGGTATTGCCCTGGAAGAGCGGGGCTATATCTTCGGCGAAAAAGGTGCGCCGTTCTCTCCTTTTGCCGGTGCCTGAAGGAGCATATAAGTTCACCAGACGTACTGTACCAATCGTGAGTGCGACCCCCCGGGCCGACGGTAAATAGGAGACATCAGTGGCCATTATCCCTTCCCGCAGTAGAATCGCCGTACCTCCGCCGCCCACATCTGCAGGCATAGTGTAGGCGTCATATCCGTAGGCATCGAGACAGAGTCCTGATCGGACTTCTTGAAGGAAAACAACGTCCAGATCCGCAGCGCGTAACGTATCCTTCAGCATACGGGTCTTGACATCAGATGTAATGCCATTGACGTTGATCGTGGCGAGGCGGTATGCCTGGTCCATCAAGTCTCGGGAGGTGGCCATGGTATGACAGGAGGGCAGTAGTCGTGACGTGGAGCGCCTGTCTTGTGAAGTGCTAGGCAGCGACGAGAGGTGCTCATGCCGCCCTAGGCGTCTGTCGCCGGCCGCGTAGACGCTGCCATCGGCATCGGTGCATCGTCCTGGTCCTGAAACGCATCCTGCAACTCCATCTCCTGCGCCCAGTCGCCCAGGGACGTTGACACCACTGGATCTCGAGAGGCAGACGGAGGCAAGGGTGCATCCCCGGAGCTGCGGTGATCTCCCGCATCCCCATGTGGTCCAGACCCAGCGGTAGTGGGAGAAGACGTCGAACCGTATGAGACGGTAGGGTCGCCTGTGTCGGCGCGGTGGAGCGGTTGAGGCACCTCGTCATCCAGCGGTGTCGCCTCGGGCTGTTCTACGTCGTCGGTTGTCTTGCGCCGCTTCTTATGACGCTTGGGTGATTTCTGCTTACGCTGCCGCACCTCTGTTTCCGACGTAGGGCAAGGGGAGGACACTGCATCCTGTGCTTCAACTTCCATCGCACCGTCGGCGAGCCGTTGTGACGGTGCGCCGGGGTCCGACGAAAGGACGTCAGTAGCATCAGCACTGAAAGACGCTTGGGGCTCCGTGGAAGCTACTGCAGGGTCCTCCAAAGCTCGCACCAATACAGTGGGGTCGTCATATACAGCTGGCGTCTCCCGTCTCGCCGCCGCAACATACGTAATCGGCAGAGAGGTCGGTGTCGACGGACGAATCTGGTCGGTCGAGGGTGTCTGCACGAGACGGCGTTGCAGGCATTCGGTACGCATGTGTCCCGTCTGGCCACAACCGGAGCAGGTTCTCGGCTGACCGTCGTAAATAATTATTGCCCTGCAACCAGCGATCGTGAGATACGAAGGAATATGGCGATGCAGGTCAATATGGACTTGTCGCACCCCGTTAAGGACAGGGTAGGTGTCGAAGGTCTTCCATTTTTCGGCCATGTGGCCGAGAACTGTTCCATAGGGTCGAAGAGCAAGGGTGACCAAATCCGCTGGAACTTCAAAAGGGAGCTCAAACACGCGCAGATTTTGGATTCCCAATCCAGCACGTTCAAGCGTCACCACACCCACGTTTCCGTCTGAGTGGCAGAACCGATAACCTGCCGTCGAGCGTCTGAGAAGTTTGTCACATGCTTCGTCGTCAGTGAACTTAAGATATACGACGCTGGAGACAATAGATAAGTGGATACCGATCAGCTCGTTAGGATCAACATGTACTACATCGCGTAAAAAACGCTCTACTTCGTTGGCCTTGGGTCTAGAGTACGTAGTGTCGAACTGCAGCTTGATCGTGGCTTTCCGATACGAAAGAGCCATCGTGTGTCAGGAACGTGACGGCAATACGTAACACTAGCGCGCCGGCGCGGTAAACAACAACACACCCGGAAACGCGACACGGAGCGGCCGGGACGTACCGCACCGCTCCACAGCCAAAGGCCAACTACCAACTGAGCTACCGAAGCATGACTCACGCCCGGTACTCACAGCTTTACTTTTGCCAGTACCGCGCGTGAGTCGTGCTTCGGTAGCTCAGTTGGTAGAGCACTTGCCCGCGAAAGGCAAAAGTCCCGAGTTCGAGTCTCGGTCGGATACACAGTTTTAATCTGCCAGGAGGTTTCATATCAGCGCACACTCCGCTGCAGAGTGAAAATCTCATTCTGGATTTGTTCGTCTGTTTATGTACATTGCATCTGTCGATATCAGTCCCATTCGGATTATTATTCTGTGGTGTGTCCTTTCTTTCCTTCAGGATGCATATACAAGTCTGTACCTGCTTTCACTTGAACAGCAATGGGGTAGTTGTTTTCTGTGGCGTAATGAGGGCCAACTTTCAAGACAAATATTTAATTAGTTCACTAAACATATAATTTAGACTGCTTTTATTAGCAGAAAACCAGTGAGAACTAATTACGTCGTAAACAGTTTTTTAGGTGACACCAGAATCACTCTTTGAATTGTAGTATATTATTTATGTTGCTAAATTGTTAACATTGATCATGTAAGCGTTGAATCAATGTGATCAGCCTAATGAAAATGAAGTTTCTTACTTCGAATTCACATAATGATTTACCATACAATCTTTGTTTGATTAAGCCACTTTAAGGAAACAGACATAAGCGCTAATTGAATGTCAAGACTAGACACAAGACAGCCATATTTTGTGAATGGGGGAATGACTCTGAAGGTCAGTTAGTAGAATTCTTAGTAGTGGTAGCTATACTTCGCGAAGTGTATATAAAGAGTCCGTGACATGAGCAGATACCCAAATTCACTGTAATGATTCGGGAAACTGTCCAGAAACCTACGTGGAGGTAGCTCATTATACTAAGGTGTTTCAGTGATCGATTTATAATGTGAAAAGTAATGTAAATACAAATTAAGATGAACAATCGACAGAAGCAAACTTTAGTAGGTTATGAAACGAATGCAAAATCATACCTAAAGTACGATACTGAAATAACAACAGAACAGATGCTAACAACTCTGTAGAAAATTTCATGGCAGATAATGACAATGAAATGGTTATATATTTGACACATTAAAAATTTGCGCGAATTGGAGTACAACCACAGAAAATGTAATGCTGCCTACTATCGGTGTTGTAACTATTTCTTAAATTTTTTCGTGAACATTATTTCTGTGTCAGTATTAGAGCTAGGCAGCGCCTATGTACATTGGGCGCCTTTACGGTGCTCGAGGAAAAAATACGGTGCTGTATTTTCCATGTAAGCGCAGCATTCTGTGTTTTTGTAGAACGCGGCGCGCAGTTTCATCTTGCACGTTCCCACGCAGGTGCTTTCCTGCTGGCCCTGTGAGCTCAAGGAGGGCGTGAATTACACGCCGCAGCAGTCGCGCGAGAATGTTTCTCCTCTGGGACCGTCCCACTGGAAGGCGCGGCTGCAGGGGATTACTGCATCTGAAAACAAAGGAAAAGCGTTGGTACGCGCCGACTTAAGCCCGGGTGAACACGAAAACTCCCGCGGACGGGTAACCGCTTTGCGGCATCTCATCAAGACGGTTCTGACGCGATTACTTTCACCCTCTGTGGGGTGGAAGGTAATCTGATCCTGTAATTGAGTTTGCCTTGGGATTACACCTGCCATTGCCTTGTAGGAGTCTCCGTCAGTAAACTCCTTGAAAGATGCATTTGCGTTATAAATCGTGTTAAATCTGTCACCAACTTACGTAAAACAGTTCGTCAGACTCTTTTCAATCCCTTTTCAAGTTTATAGTCACGTAGTTCTATAATCTGACCCCTCCTTCATTCTTCCAGCTATTGTCCACATTAAACAATGCCCAGTGCAAGTAATTAATAAAGAAAGTCTTTATGAATACTTTGAGAAGAGCGATGATTAAAAGTTCGTCTAGTTGAGATTACCCCAGTTCTTCTTGTCTAGCGGTCTGATTCTTGAAGCTGAAGTTTTCACAGCAGGTCCTCACTGTTGGTTTCAACTAAATTGTTTGAAGATTGTTGTTGGAGATTTTTTTATGTCAATATATTTTCTCACATTCTTGTATATCACACAGTCCTCTGATTTTTCACATTAAGAAAGCCGAAATTACATTGTTCGCGCCTTTTATACAGAAATACGTCGGTTCACAGCAGAGGGAAGCTTACGACTCGTCCATACTTCGGGAAAAACAAAATTCCAAAGGATTTACAATTTTTCCTAACAAATTAAATCCTACTAGCTTCCGTTATATTATTAATGTCGATTATTATTTCAAAAATGAATCGAGAAATAAACATAGTAAACAGTACAGGATTGCACAATTAATAACAGAAATTTTAAATGTGCAAATACTTCATAATTTCAAATGCTTCTAAAAGAAATAATTTTAACTGTACATTCAGAACTAGCACTTTTCTATTATAATATCGAAACTAGAATATTGTATAAATTAACCCTTTTCATAACGTTTAACCTCAAATATAACATACTGCGTATAACATTATATGAAAGTTTTCAGAAAATCAACTGAGATACTATTGACCTGCCCGAATTAGAAAAATTAATACATGTGTCGACAATTACGGTTGAGGAAAAGTAATGCTACAAGAGGACGTCCCGTTACAGTACCATATATTGGAAAAAGTGAAGGCATTCTTGTTTAGATTCACAGTCCTAATAAAAAAACTCTCGTAAGTACTTTAGTACCTTTGTTGTGGGAGCATAGAAAAATTGATTAGCTGAAATGGGATATGATGGCCTACGATAGTTAACGTTCAGAGGTTGGGTAAAAATGTGGAAACAGTGCAAGACTGCAGGTGACTGTGTTGTACCTGACCATTAACCGCACCTTTGCACTGTCCTTAACAGGTTGCAACAGTCGGTTGTGGAGGCCACAGTGATCTGTGTAGTTGTGAGTGGATTTTATCGGAGCTAAGTGAGCTCGAACATGGACAGGTGGACACAGGCGGCCTATTTTCTTCTCTCCCTCCGGTTCCAGTTCCAGGACCACTTTCGGTATTCCGGCTCCCTCCATTCTTCTTACATGCCAGAACAATTGTAACATCCTTATATCCATCAGGTGATATATTCTTTCTCTTTCTTCCATCCTCGATATTATTTCGTCGTTTCTTACTTTTTCTTTTCCAGAAATTCTTGCTGGTCTTCTTGAGAGGTCTGTTACTACTCCTTGAAGTCTGTTTAAATGTTCATGTTAGTAGTCAAAGTCTCCACTCCATACGCAACTATGATCCCTAGTATCGATTAACATATGATTCTTTTGGTTCGATTTATTACATTTATGCTCCATAAGATTGTGTTGAGCATCCCAGTGACCATCCTTCCACTACTAAGTCTTTTATTAATTTGTACTTCCGATTTTCGCTCCAACTCTAAACTGGATCCCAAAAAAAAGAAACTATTAATCTGCTTGATTTTACTTCCTTCTAGGCAAAACTCATCTGGATCATTGGTGAGGTATTCTGTTTTCTGATAATTAATCTTCAATTCACAGTTTCTGTATTCCAGTGCCAACTGGTTACACATATAATTTTCATCCTCCCTATATTGTGCTATAGCTATTTGATCATCAACAAATAGTAGGTGAGGTATGTAAACTCCATTTTTAATTTCTAGACCCGTTCCATTGCATTTACGATACTGTGTCTTAAGACTTATGTCTATACATATTTTAAATAATGTTGGTGACGTGGGGCAGCCTTACAACAGAGCCTCGCTCGTTCTAAATTTCTGTGAAAGTGTACTACCAATTTTCACTTGATGTATGCTATTTTTATGTATTTCTTGTGTTATTTTAATTAACTGACCTTTTATTTTCGCCATATGTAATTCTATCCAAAGCAGTTTTCTCGGGACAGTATCATATGGTTTTCTAAAACTACGAAAATTAATTCTACGTTTCTTTTTTATTATTCCCCATTTTTCTCTGTACGCAGCTCGTGGTCTTGCAGTAGCGTTCTCGCTTTGTGCACACGGGGTCCCGAGTTCTATTCCTGGCCTGGTAGGGGATTTTTCCTGCCTCGTCTTCATCATCATTATTCATCCCCATTACGATAGGAAGAAGACAATGGGAAACCTCCTGCACTAGGACCTTCCCTAGTACGAAGGTGCGGCTCTCCCACATCGTCCCCTACGCTCCTCGGAGTATGGCACCCAATCATCATCATCCATGTTTCTCTGAGAGCTGTCGTAATGTAAAAATGTGGACAACGTTTGAACTATAATCTACATCTACATCTACATCTGCATGACTACTCTGCAATTCACATTTAAGTGCTTGGAAGAGGGTTCATCGAACCACAATCATACTATCTCTCTACTACTCCACTCCCTAACAGCGCGCGGGAAAAACCAACACCTAAACCTTTCTGTTCGAGCTCTGATTTCTCTTATTTTATTTTGATGATCATTCCTACATATGTAGGCTGGGCTCAACAAAATATTTTCGCATTCGGAAGAGAAAGTTGGTGACTGAAATTTCGTAAAAAGATCTCGCCGTGACGAAATTCGTCTTTGCTGTAATGACTTCCATCCCAATTCGCGTATCATATCTGCCACACTCTCTCCCCTATTACGTGATAATACAAAACGAGCTGCCTTTTTAGCACCCTTTCGATGTCCTCCGTCAATCCCACCTGGTAATGATCCCACACCGCACATCAATATTCTAACAGATGATGAACGAGTGTAGTGTAAGCTGTCTCTTTAGTGGACTTGTTGCATCTTCTAAGTGTCCTGCCACTGAAACGCAACCTTTGTCTCGCCTTCCCCACAATATTATCTATATACTCTTTCCAACTGAAGTTGTTCGTAATTTTAACACCCAGGTACTTAGTTGAATTTAGAGCCTTGAGAATTGTACTATTTATCGAGTAATCGAATTCCAACGGATTTATTTTGGAACTCATGTGGATCACCTCACACCTTTCGTTATTTAGCGTCAACTGCCTCCTGCTACACCATACAGCAATCTTTTCTAAATCGCTTTGCAACTGATACTGGTCCTCAGATGACCTTACTAGACGGTAAATTACAGCATCAACTGCGAACAACCTAAGAGAACTGCTCAGATTGTCACCCAGGTCATTTATATAGATCAGGAACAGCAGAGGTCCCAGGACCCTTCCCTGGGGGACACTTGTTATCACTTCAGTTTTACACGATGATTTGCCGTCTGTTACTACGAACTGCTATCTTCCTGACAGGAAATCACGAATCCAGTCGCACAACTGAGACGATACCCCACAGCCCCGCACCTTGAATAGAAGTCGCTTGTGAGGAACGGTGTCAAAAGCTTTCCGGAAATCTAGAAATACGGAATCAACTTGAGATCCCCTGTCGATAGCGGCCATTACTTCGTGCGAATGAAGAGCTAGCTGCGTTGCTCAAGAGCGATGTTTTCTGAAGCCATGCTGATTACGTATCAATAGATCGTTCCCTTCAAGGTGATTAATTATGTTTGAATACAGTATATGCTCCAAAACCCTACTGCAAACCGACGTCAATGATATGGGTCTGTAGTTAGATTGATTACTCCTACTACCCTTCTTAAACACTGGTGCGACCAGCGCAATTTTCCAATCTGTAGGTACAGATCTATCGGTGAGCGAGCGGTTGTATATGAGTGCTAAGTAGGGAGCTATTGTATCAGCGTAACCTGAAAGCCAACTAAGCCGTATACAATCTGGACCTGAAGACTTGCCCGAGTCAAGCGATTTGAGTTGTTTCGCAACCCCTAAGTTATCTGCTTCTTAGAAACTCGTGCTAGTAGCTGTTCGTGTTTTAAATTCTGGAATATTTCATTCGTCTTCCCTGGTGAAGGAATTTCGGAAAACTGCGTTCAATAACGCCGCTTTAGCGGCACAGTCGTCGGTAACAGTACCAGCGGCACTGCGCAGCGAAGGTATTGACTGCGTCTTGCCGCTTGTGTCCTTTACATACGACCAGAATTTCTTCGGATTTTCTACCAAATTTCGAGACAATGTTTCGTTGTGGAACCTATTAAAGGCATCTCGTATCGAAGTCCGTGCCAAATTTCGCGCTTCTGTAAATTTTAGCCAATCTTCGGGATTTCGCGTTCTTCTGAACTTGGCATGCTTTTTCCGTTGCCTCTGCAACAGCGTTCGGACCTGTTTTGTGTACCACGGGGGATCCGTTCCATCTCTTACCAATTTATGAGGTATGAATCTCTCAATTGCTGTTGCTACTATATCTTTGAATTTGAGCCACATCTCGTCTACATTTGCATAGTCAGTTCGGAAGGAATGGAGAGTGTCTTTTAGGAAGACGCCTAGTGACACTTTATCCGCTTTTTTAAATAAAATTGTTTTGCGTTTGTTTCTGATGGATTTGGATGAAACGGTATTGAACCTAGCTACAACCACCTTGTGATCACTAATCCCTGTATCAGTCATGATGCTCTCTATCAGCTCTGGATTGTTTGTGGCTAAGAGGTCAAGTGTGTTTTCGCAATCATTTACAATTCTCGTGGGTTCGTGGACTAACTTCTCGAATAGCATTTAGGACATTCTCGGAAGATGTTTTCTGCCTACCACCGGTTTTGAACAGGTATTTTTGCCAACATATCGAGGGAAGGTTGAAGTCCCCACCAACTATAACCGTATGAGTGGGGTATTTATTTGCTAAGAGACTCAAACTTTCTCTGAACTGTTCCGAAACTGTATCATCGGAGTCTGGGAGTCGGTAGAAGGAGCCAATTATTAACTTAGTGCGGCTGTTAAGTATAATCTCCACCCATACCAATTCGCACGGAGTATCTACTTCGACTTCACTACAAGATAAACCACTACTGACAGACACAAACACTCCACCCCACCAATTCTGCCTAATCTATCTTTCCTGAACACCGTCTGAGACTTCGTAAAAATTTCTGCATAACTTATTTCAGGCATTAGCCAGCTCTCTGTACCCATAACGATATCAGATTCTGTGCTTTCTATTAGCGCGTGAAGCTCAGGGACTTTCCCAGCACAACTACAACAATTTACAACTATAATTCCGACTGTTCCTTGATCCAAGCACGTCCTGTATTTGCCAAGCACCCTTTAACATTGCAGCCCACGCCGTACTTTCCCGAGGCCTTCTAACCTAAAAAACCTCCCAGTCCACTCCACACAGCCTCCGGTACCCGTGTAGCCGCCAGCTGAGTGTAGTGAACTCCTAACCTATTCAGCGGAGCCACATTGTTCTTCTTAGATTTTAAAATTTATTTCCATAATTTTCATTTTTTTCCAAAAAGGTCTCATTACTTTGCTTGTAACACAGATTCCTCGAAAATTCCAGCAGCTTTCGGAAATTTGTGGTAAGGTCTTAAAGGACCTAACTGCTGAGGTCATCAGTCCCTAAGCCTACACACTACTTAATCAGACTTTAACTATATTACGCTATGGGCAACACACGCACCCATGCCCGAAGGAGGAGTCGAACCTCCGACGGGGGAAGCCGCGCAGACCGTGACCCCTTTTTCAAATATATAGTATTAATGTAGCCCATCCTCATTTCCTTGGGTACTAAATGTCCATGTAACATCTTATTCAATAACCGTGTTACTAGTTTCACAATTTTGTCACCACCATATTTTAAGAACTCCAGATTGAAATTGCCTGGTCCAGGTGATTTACCATGCTTCCCTGTTCTTAATACTTTACTCATCTCGCTTTCTAAAAGTTGGATCTTTCCCCCCCTATTCTTCCACTCTAACTTCCTCCAGTTACTCTTTCTTATCCTCATTTAATAATTTCCGGAAATATTCTTACCATTTTTTGGTGTTATTATGTGAAGATTGGTTTTTCATTTCGTTTCTTGTCGAAGTCCTATTAATACTGACCAAGCTTCTTTCTCTCTCCGAAACGCTAGTTTGCTATTGACATCGGCACATAGCCTTTCCCCTCCTTCATTCTTTGATGTCTTTATTTTTTTGTCACGTCATTCTACTTTAGATAGTTCTTGTTGTTCAGTCACTGGTTGAATACTATCTTGTTTTCTTTAACTACCATCTGCATTTCGTCCGACCACCATTCTGTTGTATGGCTGTGATTGTTTCACCTTATGCCCAGCATCTGTGTTGCTATGTTTATAAAAGTGGGTTTTATGTATTCATTGTATTTATATATTTGCTCTCTACTCCCTTTAAAGAATTCTACAAATATCCTTTCCATTATTCATTTTGTGGAAATACCTTGCACATTCCAGCATCCAAATGTAATTTTTCTTTTTTTTCGCCAGTTCGTCTTCATAGAATCGAGTTTTCCGGAACATATTATTAGGTTGTTCAGCATTTTAATATTTTCAATTGAGAGAGGGGTTGGCCCACTGCACAACACCCAACCTGGGGAATCAGCTAATTTATTCTCGGCGGCCGGTGTGGACGTGCGGTTCTGGGCGCTTCCGTCTGGAACCGCTTGAGCGCTACGGTCGCAGGTTCGAATCCTACCTCTGGCAGCGGTGTGTGTGATGTCCTTAGGTTAGTTAAGTTTAAGTAGTTCTAAGTTCTAGGGGACTGATGACCACAGATGTTAAGTCCCATAATGCTCAGAGCCATTTATTCTCTAGTTTTACTTCCTTCTGCTTTTGATAAGCCAATATCACGCTACAAGGCAGCAGCCACCGGGTATTTTATGTTCCCTATACCCATAATTTCTGGTGTAATGGCTCTCGATCTTCCACCATAATCGATTCCTTTAACATGAGGTGGCAAATATGAGGCAGCCAAGGAGGTGGAAAACGTGGTTTCTATTATGCCAAGACTGTTTGGTAGCTACAACAGGAAAACCGATTTAATTAGGAGGAGTACAAAATAAGAAAGTTTTTATTACTTAACTTTGCTGTAGTCCATGATCAGTTGGTTGACAATTATAGAAGACGCGACTACACTAAGCGTCTGTAGAATTACTTAATTTAGAAGTCACAAGTCTTCCAGTGAGTCATTAATCTCTCGCAATTTGGAATGTCGAATTCGGCGATTTTGAGGAATAACCTGGAATGGAGCTACAAAGACTTGATGGCAGCAAAGACTGAGCTGCAGACGATGACTAATATCGGCGCTGGCTGACCACTGAGCGCGGCCACGAACTGTAGACTGGCATAACTGCAGTACTCTCCTGCTACACGTGAATTGGCCAAGCGGCCATCGCGGCGGGCAAAACTACTGTGACTGGCTGTGTACTCCTTGGCTAACACAGCTATTCTTCTGTTCCGTTTATCGAGAGAATCTCATTAGGTGGATCGATCTCTCAGGCGGCGGTGTGGTCTTATGACTGACGACATTACATGGTGAGCATTCACCTGTCCGCCACCTGGGGTAGCGCCCGATGAGAGACTAGCAACTCAACACGGGATTATACGGTATTAATCTGTAAATACATATTAATCTGTGAAATGAGGCACTCAGGTAAGGGGCGATCAAAAATTTTTCTTTTGTCACAAGTACTGTGGCTGGTCTTCAGCCGTGTATTAATTTTGCCTGTTCTGTGATCAGTATATGGTCTTCACCCGAACCGAGCGAGGTGGCGCAGTGGTTAGCACACTGGACTCCCATTCGGGAGGACGACGGTTCAATCCCTTCTCCGGCCATCCTGATTTAGGTTTTCCGTGACTTCCCTAAATCGCTTCAGGCAAATGCCGGGATGGTTCCTTTGAGAGGGCACGGCCGATTTCCTTCCCCATCCTTCCCTCACCCGAGCTTGCGCTCCGTCTCTAATGACTTAGTTGTCGACGGGACGTTATACACTAATCTCCTCCTCCTCCTCCTCTTCACCCGTATTTTAAGATTAAGGCTTCAGCCATGTTGCATTTCAAATTCCTGTTTTGTTCTGTATTTAGGCCTCCAGCCACGTTTTTTTAAAATTTGTGGCTTTCAGGTGTCATGTGTAAATTACTGTCTGTAAGGTTTTTCTTTAATTATCTTGAATTCTTAAAATGGTCTTCAGCCACGCTGTGTAAATGCTTATTTTATCGTTTGTCCTTAATTACTTTGAATAATTGTTTGGGCCTTCAGCAGTTAAGATATTTCAGATTTTCTTAAGATATTATTCTGTTGCATTGTGTAAATGCTTGTCTTTAATGGTTGCCTCTTGTTGTGTTGAAATGTTATTGGACTTTCAGCCGAGAAATTAATGCAAATTGTGCTTAATATGGGTTTTGGCGGTAATTGGTAAATGTTCGCCTTTAAAGAATTTCCTTTTTTGATCTGATATATTATTAGACATTTTTAATTTTACTGAAGGAAGGCCTTCAGCAGTTTGTCTAAATTATTGTACCTTAAAAGGAATTATTTGAGGATATTTTAATTTTACTTAAATAAGGCCTTCAGCTGTTTCTCTAAATCCTTGTGTTTTAAAAGCAATTATTTAAACCTTATTATTGAGAAGTTACTTCGGCTCTCATCCGTGTATTGATCCCATGTTGTTTTAATGAGAAAACTGTGCATTATGTTTTTAGGAATAAGATTCTGTGTTCCTGTGTAACTAACAGTAACTGATTTTTGCCCCTTTGCATACCCTGATCTTCTCTGCCCTGCGAAATCAAATTTCACCTATGTACAGTAACTAAGAAGTAATTCCTGTATCTGGTGGCAGCCTTTGTGTAAAGAATCTACGCGCTACTGAGGTTTTTTTATTGCGAAATAATTCTCGTCATTTCGTAAGAAGTAAGTTTCATGAATGTGTACATGGTATGTTAAGTAGTAAAGAAAGATTGAAGGAATGAAACGCAAAGTAGCGAGGGCTGGGAGATCCTAGCAGTAGCTGGGCATATTATTTTTAATCATTCAGTCACAGTTGCACATTTCCTTCGCTAATTGTGACACTTGTCCAGTATTTATTTATTTAATCCAGATTTAAAGACCTGTAACCCGATATTTTAAATAAGTCTTACATATTACAGTTGTCGTTTGCTATCTCTTTTGTACTCTTCTTGTTTTGTTTTTACTTGTAATATATGATAAACAATAACACATTTTTAAAATAACAAAAATTTATGATTGAAATATGAATAAATTTTTGTTGATTTAAGAAGAATGTGAAAAGGTGATGGAACAGAGGAGAGATTTATGAATGCCTTCACTCATTGTAATTTTTGGTGGATACCTCGGAATGGTTTCCTCGAACTGTCTGTCGACAGTCACAAAAATATAGTTTGTAGTTAGTGGTAGAGACATGGGAATGCTAATCTTATGCATTAGTATTAGGTACTCATCTATTCGCAGCATTGTGTGCTTTGTTGACTAGATTGCCAGTAGTTTACACTACATCTACTTTAATATTCGCTATCCTTAACCATTGTTTAACTGACATGTACGATTTGTCAGTGAATTTAGGTATAGTATGTCTGATTCATAATTTCAAGGTGTGCTATTTACTGTCACATCTATTCTTCCTCCTCCTCCGGTTCCTCTCCAGTGACACTGTTTTCCCTGTAAATGTAGGTGTCGGTGTCACGCTGTACGTGTGTTGTTAGAAACGCTCTTTGTTAATGTGTTTAATTGTGGCCATTGTTCTTCATCTGTTATTGCTTTATACGTATATCAGTTTCTGTATAGTCTAAGTATAGTGTATGTCTTTTGTTCACGTATTGCCCGCAGAAGAAGACAGTGTGTTCTGGCCAACCTTTTTCCCCCACATGTGCATGTAGCTGCATGTTTGAGACTCATCCACATTAAGTGCGTAGAAAGATGTCCATGTTCAGTTACGAAATGTTCCATACTGTGTCTGGGATCGATGTGTTTCATTATCAACTGCTCCCACAGGGAGGAAGTCGTGTTGTGTACGTCCCTTTTCACTTGCCTCCCACCTGGTTGATACGGTCTGTCTCAGGGGAGTCTTTATTTATTTATTTTAATATTAGGTTGCTAGGGGAAGCTCTTCTTGCGCAAAATGGCAGGGGACAGTTGCAGTATTGTTGTGTGTGTGTGTGTGTGTGTGTGTGTGTGTGTGTGTGTGTGCGCGCGCGCGTGTTTGCGTTTGTGTAGGTCTTCTCTTAGTGTCTGTCTGTCTGTATCGATGACGTCGTCAGCGGGCACTTCATACAGCAGAAACTCCGCTGTATGCCTCCATCCGGTCATGATCGTGCCTTCATTCTGCGTTTGCGTTGCCAGAATTAGTGGGGTTTTTATATTCATCCACAGTATCTTTCTATCATTTCCTCCACGTATTCTGCTCTGTTAGGGCCTTTTAAAATCGTTCTAATTGTTGTTGATGCATGTTCTGTAGAGTCAGTCTCTATAAGTCTTGTTCATGTCTATATGCCTCAAGTCTTATGCTCTTGTCTCTGTCTAGTATCGCCATTTGATACAATGTCCGCCCCTGGTAATTGAATGGTCAGTGCGACGGAATGTCATGCCTAGCGGCCGTGGTTGGATCCCAAGCTCGGTCAGAGATTTTCTCCGCTCAGGGAGAGGGTGTGGTGTTTTCCTAATAGTCATCATTTCATCCCCATCAATATGCAAGTCGCCGAAGTTGCGTCACTTCGAAAGACCTGCACCATCGAATGGTACACCCGACGGGAGGCCATAGTCACACGGCATTTCCATTTGATACAATTTTCGTTTGGATGCGGCATCTTGCTTGAGTCTCTTGAGATCGTTAATACGTTGTATTGGTGATTATTTTGTGTTATTTTCCCCTTAGTGTTGCCACCTTAGCTTTAATTTCATCAAAGGTTGTTTTTGATTTTCTTGTATGCTTTGCCAGTCCTTCTGACCATCATTTCTTTTTTGATTTGTCACATTTGTATGCAGAGACTTCGCATTAACTTATATGCACTTCATTTATTTTTCTTTTCATTCCGAAGTGAGTGGTATCTCTGTATTCTTAAATTTCCATTGAACAATTTTGTGCTTCCGTCTTTCGTCGACCACCTGAAGTATTTTCTCTGTTACGCATTGTTTCCTCACGGATAACTTTTTTGTACCTGTGTTTTCATTCCCAAATTCTCAGATGGACTCTCTAGAGACGTCCTTCCTCTTCAACTGAGCTACTCATTCTCGCGGTATCTATAGCCTCAGACAACTTAAAGCGTATGTCTCCATTCCGTAGTATTCTATATCCCACTACGTTACGCTATGATTCTTCTAATCTCTTGAACTTCAGCCTAGCTTCATAATTAGTAAATTATGATCTGAGTCTACATCTGCTCCTAGGTAAGCCTTACAATGCAGTATCTGATTTCAGAATAATTCCCAGACCCCAATTTAAACTAAGTGAAATCTTCCTGTATCTCCTGGCCTTTCCCAAGTAAACGTGATCCTCTTGTGTTTCTTTTAAAGAGTATTCTTATTACTAGCTGAAATTCAGCGCAGAACTCAGTTAATATTTCTCCTCTCTCACTGCCACTACAACACCCACATTCTTCCGTGTACTCTTTCTTCTACTTCTTCCACTACAGCCATTTCCCAATCTCCCATGACTAACGATTACATATTCATCTCCCATTACGTACTGAATTATCCGTTAAATATCCTCATTTAATTTCACTATTTCTTTGTCTTCTGCTTGCGTCGTTGACATATGAGTGTACACTATTACTGTCGATTCTGATGAGAAGAAACCTATCATTGAAATGTTGGCAGTAAGTCACTCTATGCCCTTTGTCGTTTCTGCTGCTGTTTTTTGTAACCAAATCGCAATTGACTTAGCATATTTTCGATTGCACTTTGCTGCCCCACACTTTATGTAGATGAAGACATAACATTTCGGTTTTCAAATTTTCTAATGCTACCTTATCAAGTATGTTGGTTTTTTAAGATAGCAATCAAAAGACAAAATTTGTAACACCTTCTCAAATATATACATCCAGTAATATTCACAAAAAAAGAAACGAGTATTAACAAGCCCTATATATATATATATATATATATATATATATATATATATATATATATATATATATATATATATATGAGTCTTGGTACGAAAGACGAAAGCAATATGTCTACATGAATACGAGAGGTAGCATGTGAACAATGGCAACAAAAGTGAATTACTAATGAGGACAGTGCAGTTAGTGTAAATTTCATAAAATCACAATGTCAATAAGGAACTTTCAAGTGATTTGTGATAATATAAAAGAAATTCTCTTTCTTTTTATGTGAATGTCGTTATTAAGTGGGGGGATTTTCGCAATATTAATTCCTAATTTGGTTATTAGTTTAACTTTCATTTTTACTTTGATTTGAATTAAATTGCCTTTTGTAAGACGGTTTGTAGAATGAAAGTTAATCCTTAGCATAAACGTTAATAATTGTAAGACACACTGATTTCGTAACACGTTACATACAACTTGAAAAATGAAATAAAGATTTTTAGGTTCTTGCCTCGGGTAAACGTTTCTTCTCAAACATGAGATATGTGATTATTCTTTGTATTTGCCCACACACGCGCAAGAGAATAATTTCTTACCATTTTCTTTCGTAATGCATTGTAGAGTGAGTCGTGTCTCTGGATCTCGGGTGTTAAACTGAAAATAAAAATCTTAAAGCTATGTCTTCCGTTGCAGTGGCAGGCGGTTCTGGAAACAATGTGAAGCGGGCGAATAATTCGATTCCGCTAGTTTCATAATTTAAAATTGCCTTGTAATGGTGGCTGTGGCTGCAACGGTGCTGCAATTGTTGCGCTGAATATAACTCGAATTACTGATATTCAAAGGAAACGGACATGAGACAGTATTCACCTCTTACAATTAAAAGTGAATAATACCATTCAACTAATATATTAGTTTGATTACAATTACAATAATGCTTACATTCAACAGCTCTCGCCAAGATGTCCGACTACTCGCATCGAAGATAAACGAGAGAGAGAGTGATAGCGGATACAATATGACAAAAGATGGTTACTTTTCCATGTGCGTGGTCCATTATTGTCAGAGTGCGTCTGCTTTATTCTTTGCACTTGAGAATAACGCACAGAACTTTATATGATAATAATAATAATAATAATAATAATAATAATAATAATAATACACATGAGAAAAAATTACATATCTCCTGAGTGGTTAATGTTCAAGTATAATCGAACATTAAATGTTTTTGTCAAATAACACTTTCAAGTTTCTGTAATATTTCTACTGGGGACGGTACTATACGTAGACAGTCTGCGTGGTCTCTAAGTGACTAATGTGCTGTTGCTAATCATTAAACCATCCCAAAGAATATTAGACTAACCCTAATAACTATTAAAGAAAAGTATTGATATTAAACTTCTATCATGGTAGAAGGCATAAATTCTTCACACGTTAGATGCTTGGGAGTAATGTGCTCGGATCCTGTTGTCGGAGAACAAAGTAAACTCTACTGAATGCGTGAGTGTAGAGAGCAACTATGACTGTAAAATATACTGAACTGAATATTCCAAGTGACCACTTGTTCGAACTTTCTGCATGAGGAGACCCTGGCTACATGAATCCTACCGATATATAAAGACTTATTGTAAGGGATGTACCATGTGTACTGCATAATGTACAGGTTAATGTGCTTGTAATTGTCTCTTTACACGTATTAGACACAAACTGTGTGCGAAATGTGTATTTTAACTGTCGAACCGTCTGGGCGCTGAAGTAGCGACAGTGAAAGGTCAAAACCTTTTAACAAGCAAAAGACAAATCCACCACGGAAAAAAGCGGTCAGCACAACTACAGGAATAAGTGTGATACACAGAAAAGTTTATTAATCTGTAAAAGGTATGTACGTTTTAGGCCAACGTCCGTAGCCTGTGGAAATATTTAAGCATTAATGTGACGTTTCACTTATAAAATAGTTAGGTGCAGAGTACAAAACTGTTGGAATATGCATAAAAGTGCTAGTTGGACTGTCAAACTGCGGCGCGGAATTGTGAACTAGTGCTGGAGGGAACTGACACCGTGAATCTAGCAGGACTGTCCATAAATCCGTAAGAGTAGAGCGGATGGAGATCTCTTCTGAATAGCACGTTGCAAGGCATTACAGATATGCCCAATGATGTCCATGTGTGGCGAGTTTGGTGGAAAGCGAAAGTGTTATAAACTCAGAAGATTCAGTCTGGAGCCAACCTGTAGCAATTCTGGACGTGTGGGGTGTGTTATTGCTCTGCTGGAATTTCCCAATCCTCGGAATGCTCAACGGACATAACTGGATGCAGGTCATCAGACAGGGTGCTCACGTACATGTCTCCTGTCAGAGTCGTATCTAGACGTATCAAGAGTCCCACATCATTCCAGCTACACACGCCCCACACCATAAGAGAGCCTCCACCAGCTCGAACAGTCCACTGCTGACATGCAGGGTCCATGGATTCATGAGGTTGTCTCCATACCTGTACACGTCCATCCACTAGATACAATTTGAAACAAGACTCGTTCGACCAGACAACATGTCCTCAGTCATCAACAGACTAATATCGGTGTTGACGGACCCAAGCCAGGAGTAAAGTTTTGTGTCGTGTAGTCATCATGGGTACACGAGTCGGCCTTCGGCTCCGAAACCCCATACCGATGATGGTTCGCTGAATGGTTCGCACGCTGAGTTGTTGATTGACCAGCACTGAAATGTGCAGCAATTAGCGGAAGGGTTACACTTATATCACGATGAGCGATTCTCTTCAGTCGCCATGGTCCCGTTCTTGTAAGATCTTTTTCCGGCTGCAGCGATGTCGCAGATTTGTGTTTCACCGGATTTCTGATATTCACGGTACACTTGTGAAATGGTCGTACGGGAAAATCCCCGCATCATCACTGTTTCGGAGATACCGTGCTCCGGCTATAATACTATGTTCAGACTCACTTAAATCTTCATGACCTGCCATTGCATCAGCAGTAACCCGTCTAAGAATTACACCAGACCCTCTTTGTCGTATATCTCCGTTGCCGACGGCAGTGCCGTGATCCGTCTGTTTGCATATCGCAAGACTGTACCAGTTTCTTTGGAGCTTTAGTGTATACAGGGTGGTCTATTGATAGAGACCGGGCCAAATACCTCACGGAAGAAGCATCAAATTAAAAAAAACTACAAAGAAAGAAACTCGTCTAGCTTGAAGGGGGAAACCTGATGGCGCTATGATTGACACGCTAGATGATGCTGCCATGGGTCAAACGGATACCAACTGCGTTTCTTTAACTAGGAAACCCCATTTCTATTACATATTCGTGTAGTACGTAACGAAATACGAATGTTTTAGTTAGACCACTTTTTCGCTTTGCGGTAGATGGCACTATAATAGTCACGAACGTATAAGTACGTGGTATCACGTAACATTCCACCAGTGCCGACGGTATTTCCTTCGTGATACATTACCCGTGTTAAAATGGAGCGTTTACAAATTGCGCAAAAGGTCGATATCTTATTGATGTATGGCTCTTGTGATAAAAATGCCCAACGGGCGCGTGCTATGTATGCTGCTCGGTATCCTGGACGACATCATCCAAGTGTCCGGACCGTTCGGAGGATAGTTACGTTATTTAAGTAAACTGGAAGTGTTCAGCCACACGTGAAACGTCAACCACGGCCTGCAACAAATGATGATGCCCAAGTAGGTGTTTTCGCTGCTTTCGCGGCTAATCTGCACATCAGTAGCCGACAAATTGCGCTAGAATCGGGAACCTCAAAAACGTCGGTGTTGAGAATGCTACATCAACATCGGCTGCAGCCGTACCATATTTCTATGCACCAGGAAATTACATGGCGACGACTTCGAACGTCGTGTACAGTTCTGCCACTGGGCACAAGAGAAATTACGGGACGATGACAGATTTTTTGCGGGTGTTCTATTTAGCATCGAAGCGTCATTCACCAACAGCAGTAACGTAAACCGGCATAATATTCACTACTGGGCTACGGAAAATCCACAATAGCTGCCACAAGTGGAACATCAGCGACCTTGACTGCTTAATGTATGGTGCGGCACTATGGGAGGAAGGATAAATGCCTCCCATTTTATCGATGGCTGTCTAAATAGCACCTTGTGTGATGATTTCCTACGTGATGTTCTACTGATGTTACCACAAGATGTTTCTCAGAATGACAGAATGACGATGTACTTCGAACATGATGGATGTCCGGCACGTAGCTCGTGTATTGTTGAAGCGGTATTCAATAGCATATTACATGACAGAGGATTGCTCTTCGAAGAACCATACCATGGCCCGTACATCCACCTTATCTAACGTCCCAGGATATCTTCCTGTGGGGAAAGTTGAAGGATATTTTCTATCGCGATCCACCGAGAACGCCTGACAACATGCGTCAGCGCATTGTCACCGCATGTGCGAACATTACGGAAGGCGAACTACTCGCTGTTGAGAGGAATGTTGTTATATGTATTTCCAAATGCATTGAGGTAGACGGATATCATTTTGATCATTTACTGGATTAATTTGATGTTTACCGGTAATCAAGCTCTAACAGCATGCGGTCTCAGAAATGATAAGTTCACAAAGGTACAGTCGTGATCAAAAGTATCCGAACGACCTGAATTGCATTTTACCTGATTCGCTTGCAATCCACATAACGCAGCTGTCTAGCAGGTCCTCTGATCGCTCCTTGGTACAGTCGTTTGACTATTGAAAATGGTTCCAACAAGTGACCACTAGAAAACACTGCTCTGTATCGCAATGACTCAAAATGTAAGCTAATACTACGATACTACAAATATCAGGGAACACCTTATCACAGGTAAGACTGTCCTTAAGACTAGTAAGTTCACATTTATTACGACAAATGACATACCTGAAATGATACAACTCTCATTATTGCCTCACATAGTTAGTGCACGTAGTAAGTTCGTCGTATTCTTGATTTCATCTTCAAAGTTTAGATATCGAAACACAATCAACAGTGACATATCGGATTTTGTCGGCAGTAGCTAGATGTTTTAACTGAAATGACGAGACGAAACATTAATTTTTTCATGTTCAGGACTCAAACCCGGCACCTATCACTGTTATATTGTAGAGAAAACGAACGTTGGATATGGGTTTGTTGCACCAGCAGCGACATGTGAGCATGTTTGAACTAGAAATAATATGACGAAGAGTTCAGTGCTGGCTGGGAATAGAGCTGCACACACATCGTTGTTGACTACACACACAGAGACGTCAGCTACCGAATTTTTCTCCACCAACAGATCGGAATAACATCTTAAACTTAACACTGATCTCGCAAATAGTTCTGTGTCTCACTGGGAGTCAAAAACGTCAAATATCGTTAGTGTTGACAACGAATAAAAATACATTAAAAATGGAAATTATTATCCATCAGCAGTTGGTGTTCTCATCCTAGAGCTTGATATTACATAATGAAATAATTAGTGCGGGGCCAGGATACGAACCCATTCACGCGCAATACGTGTAGATGTTGAAGAATCTGCAGTTTTGAACAAACAACAAATTGTAGCCGAGCTGTATTGTCACGAAGGGAACAAATTCCGTGTTAAGGGCGGTCTGAGTTGCATTCCCAATTCAGAACCAATTTTATCGACATACAAACGCTCCGATAAACGATGGAATAATTGTCTTTTGAGCCCACATAGCACTTGTTTCGTCACTAGAAATAAATAACTTGTATAAGAAAGATTACTGGTGATAGAGTTTCTACATGTATCCACTCCAGACTTTATTGTGGCAAAACCTAACTTGTACTTGGTAGAGAAAGAATATCATTTTTAATGTGAATTTCAGACCACAATGCCATTATATCTTCTTCACTTGGTGTAGGCAGAAGAGAATTGAATCTGTCTCTCTCTATCTAAAATCGTTGACCGAGATTGGAATCTAGCACAGACCATACACATATGAACCTATCATCAGCCCAACAACTTTTTAATTTTTTTATTATTTTTTTTTAGCCAGAAGGGAATGGAATCTGTCTCTCCCTATCTAAAATCATTGACCGAAGTTGGAATCGAACCCAGACCACCAAATCCTCTTCTCAGTGGCTCATTTTTCAATCCTAACGCCTTTTTTTTCCCCTGGACCTCTTCCACTTCAGGCGTTGGCCCCTATCACCCATATCACCCCCAAAATCCTATCTAACCTAAAAATTAAAAAAATAAATAAATAAAAATATAAAAAAGAGCAATCTGTTGCCACTGCCACTTTCACCCTAACTTAAACTATTTCTCTTTTTTTATTTATTTTTTAAATTTTTTTTATTTTTAAATAATATATAAAGAAACAGAATAAATCTTCTTTCCGCGACAAACTGTCCAACACCAGTAAAACAGAAGAACACGAAATCAATCAAGCACTTCTGATTTGTTTTATGTTACGGCTTCTGGCGAAATTTGTTCTCCTGAGGCACTTTGACTTGCCGTATTATAAAAATAATTAAGCAAATAATTGCCAACTTACTTATTATGAAGCAAAAATAGTATCGACTCGCTGTAGCGTTGTGCACCAAACAACAAATTGCCGCTTCATTATGGCAAAGTGTGAAGTAAGAAATTTTGAAACAAGGCTTTGTATTTCCGACTCGTTTTAGGGTTGTGGTGTTCTACAACTATATACTGTATGTACTCGTCTATACTCGTATGTGTATTCGTAACTACAAAATATGCAAACTCCCCGATAATCCATGTGTAGATATTGTGCTTTGTTGCAGGAAAGAAATGCCAGTCTCGTTGAAGTACATCTATGTGTTATAGCAGAGTGTGTGGTTCTAGTAATTATTGCGAGTTTATTTCTAGTCCAGTTCCATATGTGGTATTGGTCTCGGCAGATAGGAATGTGTGCCAAGGTATCTACAGTATGGCAATGATCGCAGTACGGACTCTGCTTCATTTTGATATTGTGCAGCTTTTCTCCTGTGGGGACCTTCTCGTTTACAATGTCATATCACGTGGACATTACTTTGGAGTGGAGGATGAGATTGTTAATGTTATTCCAGACGTTACTCTAGTTGACCGCTGGATATTTCTCTTCCGTTGGGTTTTGCCTATGGTGTCTCGTGAGGTGATAATAGGTCCTCTTGGTGTTAAGCAGCTGAGAAGTATCTGGAATACAGCTCATTTCCTGGTAGTAAGTCTGGACGTGATCTAGTTGAGTGCTGATGCGATCAAAATCGACTAGGGCCTCTTTGCTCGTTGGGGCTAACCTGTTGAATAACATTTACGTAATTGTCGGATGGGGTGACTGCAGTATTTTGCGGATTCGGTCCATATATATTGCAGTGCATTGGTTCTTGATGTCTTTGACGCCCAAACCACCAGCGGCGCGGGTTAACACTGTGGCTGGCATGGTGACATCAAAGATGTTTCCGCTCCATGTGAACCAATACGCTGCAGCTGAAAGCTATTGCTCTGTATCCTTGGGTACTGGTAACACTGCTGCGATGTGATATATTTTGCTTAGCGCATAGCTGTTAATCAATAGAGCTCTCTGTATCCGATTGAGCGATCTAGTTTTGTGTTCACGGAGAATAGCCTTGAATATATGTAGTTTATGGTCAAAATTGGCTACTGTCAGGTGTCTGTGGTTGGCCATTAGAATCATACCTAAGTGGTTCGTCTTCTCTGTCCTTTGTACCCATGTTCTTTGAAAGGTCTCCATATGGGTTCCGACAGGTAAAATTTTCGATTTTTCTTCATTGAGTTTGGCTCCGGAAGAAGTGGCGTAAGCGTGGATTATTTCTTGAACGACTTCCACTTCTGAGTACCTGTTAACTACTACACTGACGTCATCAGCATAAGCGTGACACACGGTTTTTGTACCTAACACCTGTAGACCTTGTAACCTGTGATGCAGGTTTAACAGTAACGTTTCTACGGCGATTGCGTATAGTGCCATAGAAAGGGGGCAACCTTGTCTCACTGATTGCTTGATCGGGACTGGTGAACTTAGCTGACCGTTAATTTTGATTCGAGAGGAAGTTCCGACTATACATTTCCGTATGATCTGAATAAAATGAGCACTGAATCCCAGCCGGCCGGTGTGGCCGAGCGGTTCTAGGCGCTTCAGTCTGGAACCGCGCGACCACGACGGTCGCAGGTTCGAATCCTGTCTCGGGTATGGATGGGTGTGATGTCTTTAGGTTAGTTAGGTTTAAATAGTTCTAAGTTCTAGTGGATTAATGACCACAGATGCTAAGTCTCATAGTGCTCAGAGCCATTTGAACCATTTGAACTGAATCCCATCCGTTGCATTACAGTCGGTAGAAAGTGGTGGTTGATGCGGTCAAAAGCCTTATCGAAGACTAAAAACAAGAGACCAACATTGCATTTACATAGCCACGACAAATATATTATGTCTCTATATTCATATAATGCATTCGACATTGATCTCCCTGGGACAGCACTCATTTGATAAGGGCCAAGTACTTTCGCCAGTACCGTCTTCAGCGTACAGTTTATGAGGCGGGTAAAGATTTTATAGTCGGAACTGAGCAGTGTTAGTGGTCGAAAATCCTTCAGCGTAGTGCTACGTGGTTTTTTGGGGATCACTACAATCTTCCCATCGGTAAATTGAGATGGCATCTGCACGTCTCTCAACAATTCATTGAATTTTTGGTGAATTCCGGTCCTATGATGAGCCAATAACAAGCATAAAATTCTGTGGGTAGGCCATCTAAGCCAGCAGATTTCTTTGTAGGTGAATCTGATTAGCCGGCCGCGGTAGCCGTGCGGTTCTAGGCGCTTCAGTCCGGAACCGAGCTGCTGCTACGGTCGCAGGTTCGAAACCTGCCTCGGGCATGGGTGTGTGTGATGTCCTTAGGTTAGTTAGGTTTAAGTAGTTCTAAGTTCGATGGGACTGATTACCACAGCAGTTGAGTCCCATAGTGCTCAGAGCCATTTGAACCATTTTTTGAATCTTTGATTATGGCACATACTTCTTCCTCAGTTATGTGGGTTACAAGGTCGGCCTTGTCAGTCGGATGGACTGTGGATTGAATGTTGGATAAAAGTGGTTCACTAGCTGTCGCATTAGTCGCCGATGCGGAGTAAAACTCTGTACAACGCTGCACCACGTAGTTTTTTACTGTGATTTATTGATCGTATTCGTTCCCCTGTTCATCACTGAGAGTGTGGATCAGCTTTTGTTTACCTCTCTTGGCTTCCCGTGTCACGTGATATACGGACGTATTCTCCTGCGTCAGTTCAATCGGAGGACGCGATCGAACTTTTTTCCCCTCTAGTGATTGTCGTACCAACTTTAGTGCGTTATATTCTAGAGCTGTTTGCTACTAAAACCATGGGGTCATCATATAGTTCGCGGAGGCAAAGAAAGTGATACTCCAAAGTGCGTTTTCGCCAGTACGCTTTCATGCGACCGTATCGTGCGAGGAACTTTTTTTTTGCGGTTTCGCAGACTGTAGCCACCACATGATGCGCGTAGGATATCTGGATTTCTTCCGAAGACAACGCTGCCATGTATAATGGATCTCCTGTTTCAGAACTGCGTCCTCGAAAACTGACACGTTTAATTGCCATACGCCCCTTCCCAGAAATGTTTTTTGTTTAGTATGATTCACCGCACAACAGACCACCAAATTCTCTTCTCAGTGACTCAGTTTTCTATAGTAAAACCGTTGTACCATACTGGCTGAGAATTCCGACACACAGGCTCACTGTATCAATTTGCAGCATGTTAGTACATTCATTTACTTTTTTGATCGAATCACCATGAACTAGCTGCCTCGGCTACCCAGTGCATGCATTCAACTTTATTTTGTAATCACCAAAATAAAATCACGTAACTGCCACCAACACAGAACTGCCAACAATGTAGGAAGCAGAAATTTAAATAGGAAGTGTTCCTTTCCACTTGAGCTACTCTATTGCGCTATCTGTTTGTTGGAAACGTCGTGCAGTGCAAACGAAAAGGTATAACTGTTTATCTCTCATAAGTATTGACCTGGCGATATGCATTATCCCACAGCGCTGTGGAATGCAGAATTTCTGGAAGAATTTTTGTGACTTCTGGAGCTGTTACAAAAAATGGTTCAAATGGCTTTGAGCTCTATGGGCCCTAGACCTTAGCACTACTTAAACCTAACTAACCTGAGGACAATACACACATTGATGCCCGAGGCAGGATTCGAACCTGCGACCGTAGCTGTCGCGCGGTTCCAGACTGTAGCGCCAGAACCACTCTGCCACACCGGCCGGCGGAATTGTTGCAGCTACGTGTCAAATAGTGGCGTGGTGGTAAGTGTCGCGCATGGTAAATAAGATGTCGCGAGTTCGAGTACAATCACTGCTACATTTTGAAACCGCTATTGTGCTGCCTACTAAAATTATCAATCTACTGGAACTTGTAGCATAATTTCCTTCACCCCTCAACCCAAAATAGTCGTATGTGGAAAAAGGGGTAACGTTTGCTGAATTTTGTTCGTTTCAGGTTTAATAGACAGCCAGACAGTATACGCATCTCGAAAATTTTATATTATGTATGAGTAGAGCGCATCGTGCCAAAATACACCAGAAAAGTATTTTCTACATTAGCTGTCGTCTGGTAGTGGCATTTTATTGTTCTTCAAACTTTGTTTGACAGCTTTAACTCAGAACAAGTTTTCTACATGCATGTAATCAATAAACTGCATCTGCATTTTCAGACTGTTATAGATAAAATCAGAGAATTCACATTTATTGTCGATGATTAATTTCTGTCTCATGCTTACTATTTTTTAACACCATTAAAGGAAACCTTACGAAAATTGTGAACTGTATTATAAAAAATGAAATATAACTACCCACGAAAGTCTGTTTTAATAAATCTGAGTATCTGTACACAAGTGTGCATCTATCGTCACGAATTGGTAAAATACCACTCACTTAGATTTTGATTGGATCTATGTTTAATTGGTATGCTATATCATACTCAAGAGGTATGCAAATGTGGCATTTCATAAATAAAGTTATGTATTCCTAGAAACTCAAAATTTTTCTTGTCAACAGCGGAAAGAGGCGCTACCTGTGGTTCAGCATTGTAAGCTTTTCACCATTTCATTATGAGCCTAAGTATTTTCTTGCGATTTGCTTATCGATGTTTGATGTGTCTGCTTGTAGCTCTTTCACAGAAGGGATAAAAAGGCTACACTCAGTGAGACTGGAACTACGAACCATATGAGACGGTTTTTCAAAGGTCAGCATATTACCACAGAGCTCGCGAAGAAGTATGTGCCTTCGCTTCCCCTTACGAGACCAGTAGTGGCTAGAACTCGTAAACCGCTATTTTAAGGCCGAGACTAGTTGCGATTTCCGCGTGCAACGCCTTTCCTGGGCTGAAAACCGTAAATTTACAATCTTTTGTTACACCTCAAGTGATAATAACTCAGATTATTCAATGGAATTGACAGGTAAAATCAATTGAATTTTGAGGCTTAATTCCTTGCACACCAGGAAGTAACTCGTCGATCACATAGTTGCCAAACATACATTGCCTTGTTGCCAAATCTCAGTTACAATACCAGCAGGAAGAAGACGAACCGATGTGTTCTTACAACGGGCTGGGAAGTGACCATAGCTGGTGTCTCCATGTCGCGGCTGCTACGGCCTGGAGTACGTAATGCGTCTGATTCGCATTTCTGTAACTTGGTTTAGTTACTAATAAAAGAACTGACAGCAAACTAAGCACCATAAATCAGTAACTCCTATAGATGTTTTTATATTTCTTTCGTAAGTGTACTCAAAACTAAGGAACTCATTCACAGACATTTTCGTGAGCACAACAGAGACAGAGATAAAAATCAAAAAGAATGAGAGAGGGAGAGAGTAAAAAATTGTATAGAAACTGAATCATGGTATGTAAAGAAATCTTTAATTACAATGACACGTTTCACACGTTCCACATCATTACAAAATATCGTATTCATGATCTATGAAACAAGAATTAATCTAATGTAATCTAATTTTATCATATTATACTGACAACTTGCCATGAAGAGTCATGAATTACCGAAGTTTTTTCCAAAAACCTGTATCCAAATCTAAACTTGAAAATAAAAGACGACAGTTTGTGTAATAAACTGGGATTTGTATCACGGCCGTTTCGTCCCTGTTAAATAACCACTAATGATGTCTGATATACCTCTATTCTGAAGTAACAAAGTATGCATGCATTCGAAAATGAAGTGCATGACGTGTAGTTCTGTGATGGAGATACGAACCCAACTCGTAATCGGATTGTTAACTAAGTAAAATCAAATGAAAAGTATCGGTTTTTCTTATCAGCTGCTACGTTTTTGACTCTAAAATAAGGATAGAAACGTTTGTGCCTAAGCGAAAATCGAACTGTACACCTACCGTGCATCCACGAATATAGCTTATGTATCAGTTGCTTACTCACCAATAGTAAGATGTGTGAGTGTTTGATGGTTCAAATGGTTCAAATGGCTCAGAGCACTATAGGACTTAACATCATAGGTCATCAGTCCCCTAGAACTTAGAACTACGTAAACCTAACTAACCTAAGTACATGACACAGATCCATGCCCGAGGCAGGATTCGAACCTGCGACCGTAGCAGTCCCGCGGTTCCGGACTGCAGCGCCTAGAGCCGCACGGCCACCGCGGCCGGCTAAGTGTTTGACCAGAAATAACGACACCTATTTCGATTGTTGGCAACACATAAACAGACATTGAAAATGCACGTTAATTTTCACTAACATGCCGGTGTGCACGTGATAAGTCTTGAAATGAAATTATGAATATTTTTGTACTGGATCAGGATTCGGATCCAATACTTACCTTTGGAGGAAACCTAGAGAAGACTGCAGTCTTGAGAAAAGGAACGAAATGATTGAACTATACTGTTCGTAGAGATTCATATCCTCGAAAGAAGAGATACGAACTTGAATCACAGACCAGCACCAAATTTTTCAACGTCTCTTGTTCATTCAAGAACAAGTAAAGTGAGAGCCCTGTTCCTTTAAATGGCTATCGGTTCATCAAATAAAATAAAATTTTCTAATGTTAATAAGTTTACTGGCGACTGTATTTCTGTTTACCATGACTTCTGCTTTCTCATTTCCCAACGTAAACCGGCTCTGCCCAGTTGGTAATGAAGGAACGTGATGTGTAATTCAGATTCTGGATTACAACGTCATTCTCGTGATGTTACCATAGGTAAAGTAAATCTGTTTGCGCCTCTTAAAAGTAGATGCCTAAACCCACGCACTGCACCTGTGCTAGTTCGTTCCGCCAGATCATTGTGGCCACATTTCCCAGCCCCAGGAGTGTGCTGTAATAGGTGATGTGCTCAGCTTACAAAATCAGTCACGGTGGAAAAAACGCGATACTATTAAATGATTAAGTAGAAGCAAGCTTCTGAAGCGGACATTATGGTATCCTCATGTCAGAAAATTTTTTTGTTCGAGAAAATACACTGGGAAGTTTGAAGTTACCGGATAATTAGATTATTATCATCATTATTACTATAATTTTCTTCATACCGCTGATGGAACACTGGACTTGATGAATTTTGGTCACTATAGAAGTAGTTTCCAAAGAACAGGTTCTTTCCCTGTCTATGGAATCCTTTTCATGTTAATATCAAACATCAGTAATAACTCGTAGATTACATTAAAACTAAAGTAATTGATGAAGACGTTACTTGAAAACAAAATGACGCTGCCTTTCTTCATTTACTTGGGCCTAGAAATGGTCATCGAGTACTGCCAAACCAAAAAGCACGAGATCTTACTGTCTTCCGATATACGTCAAACATCAGTAATAACTCGTAGATTACATTAAAACTAAAGTAACTGATGAAGACGTTACTTGAAAACAAAATGACGCTGCCTTTCGTCATTTACTTGGGCCTACAAATCGTCATCGAGTACTGCCAAACCAAAAAGCAAGAGATCTTACTGCCTTCCGATATACGTCGCTGTCAGTTCTTCCACATGATTTGGTCGACATGACCTGTTTCGAGTTGCGTATGTCAGACAATGTATTAGAATATCATTTGTTTTCCTTTGCAATAAACAGAAAGATTTTCATTTTAAGCTGTCCAAGTACAAAATTTTCGCAATATTAGTTCAAATTTAACATTCACTTCTATAGTGTAGGATAGTATTTTGCAGTTGCAAAAGTCGCATCCGGCTCATTGATCTTACACTTATTCGCTGACCATAAATTCTAGCTCAGAGTGACACCAGTTAGGCAACCTAATGCAGTGAAGACTGATTGCCAGTGCTCTTTCTCACCGGAAAAAACACATTTCACTCATTTGGCTCCTTAAGTACACTGCAACAGGAATTTATGTGTGTATGCAATGCATACGGATTAGAATTTAGTGGTGCTCTCTCTTCCACGTCTGTATACAATATGCCTTACCTAAACGGGCCCTTTATCATTACAGGCCCTGGGCAGTGCAAAATCATACTGACAACAGGAAGGCGCTTATACTGACAACCTGACTGTTTTACCTGATTTTGTAATCATTTAAATAAAACAACATGACCTTCCAGTGGGAGACATGTCGTCCCCTTTTTCCTTCTGTGAAATTTGTCAGTAAGCGTTTTGCCATTCAACCAGTGAAATGCGGTGGAGCACCGCCGGTAAATGATTCACAAACCACAATTTACTGCCGTAGGACAATTTATTTAAACGTCACAGGACTGCACATAGGTGCAATCGATTTCGAGGTGCAAAGTGTTTGTTATCTTACTTTTGTGACAGTTGGGCATAAGTGATTTCCAAAGACTTTTTCTTGTACTAAAATTATATTTTGTCACAAAGTATATTCGTATATATTTTGTAGGAAAGTTTAATCGTGATGGAAGATTATACAGCTGAATATTTGACACAAGTGGTGGGAGAAAACGCTGCATATTAACCAAACCCCGCGCCTCCTCTCCATATCCTCGTGGGAAACGGGCACGATATTCTCATCGCATACCGCTACAGAGATGTTCCTAGCACAGCTGAGAATTGGCAACATCGTCACAAACATTAGGCAACACTGTGACAGGGCAACCACTTCCGCGTATGATACTGAATTGACTCGCTAAATTCACTTGGTATTCCCTTTCCATTTGAATGACTCGTGCTATATAATTCTCATGTAAACTAAGACACTGAGACAGAAAATTCAGTTTTTCGCCTAACGAAATGCTATTCTTCACATAAGTGACAACTTTTATTATTTTTCACGATGAGTTATGAGGCTGAGCGACAAATACCACGATGAGAGCGGCGTACGAGCAGCAGTGTGTCCGTAGCCCGCTGGTACCGCCCATGTCTCTGGTCAGAACGGCTCAATCAGTCATCAGTTGTAACCGTGATAGGGGCCAGCGTGTGCGAGCTTTTTTCTCTGATATATTATATGGAGCTGCGAATTTCCAGAAAAAATCTGTATCGAAATCGGAAGAAAACCTTTTCACATCAAATCCTCTTGGTAGCTCAACTCAGTAAGCTGTGTTAATGGTCATAGATGTTGGCTTTCTCACTGCCAAGCTGCTTCGCAATACTAGCGTCTCTGAAGAAATTCGAATCGACCATCAGCAATACGAATTTCAATTCACTTAAGAGTCACATGCCAGAGTGATAAGTATGACGGAAATAAACCTCTTGATTAGTATAGGGCTTCTATGCCAAATTTCCACAGTAACAATTAGGAACTTCTTGAAGACATTTGCTAACAGCGGCTCTATCAACTTACGTTTTTTCTCTGGGTAGCTTCAAAAATGGGCAATTTTGTCGCCTTAAATCCAATTGAATATTTTAAATATCACTTGTGAACAGCGTTCACTTCTCCGTTAATTAAGGTATACACCTCAAATGAAGCAATTTGCCTGAGTAGCTATAGAGCAGGTTCTGATGTGTATTGAAACAATCTATTGCATTAATTCACCATAGAGAATCAAAGAAAGAAACCAAACACATTACTTTAAATTTACTCTCAGTGCCTTCACTACAACATATCAATCCATGACAATAATAAATTATTTGAGGAACCTCCCATGAAAGGAAAAAGAACAGAATGTGACGCTTTAATTGTAATGCACTGCATCAGAAACAATGAAATTAATTCTCTGCCACATTGATGTATAGCATTCTAGTGTAATAAAATAATCATCAAATAAAAACGGTTTTGCGCCTCCTTTGCTATGAAGAGTGAAACACAAATCGTAGACAGATTTTATGGGTCACCAATCAACAACGTTAAAGCATTTTACATGGTCGACAGTGCGGAGTGGTGCAGACGCTGTCGGATGAAGGCGATACAATGCAGTGCCTCAACCCCTGCCGGTAGGCAGTAGACGGGTCCCAGAGAACTCAGACCGATGCTGTGTTCAGAGGCAGATGGTCGGCACAGAGATCTTAAGCTAAAACATTGTTGGACCAAACTATTATTACCAGCCCAGGAAAGTCGTTACACGTGGAAACCGCTACTAATCACGACCTTCAAATAGCGGTTTACGAGTTCTAGCGACTATTGGTCACGTAAGAGGGAGTGAAGTCACATACTTCTACGCGAGCTATCTGGTAACGAACTGACCTGGGAAAAACCGTCTGATATGGTTCGCAGTTCCAGTCTCACTGAGTGTAGCCGTTTTATCCCTTCTGTGAAAGAGCTACAAGCTGTCACATCAAACATCGATAAGGAAATCGCAAGAAAATACTTCGACTCATAATGAAATGGTGAATAGCTTACAATGCTGAACAACAGGTAACGCCTCTTTCCGCTGTTGACAAGATAAATTTTGAGTTTCTAGGAATACATAACTTTATTTATGACATGCCACATTTGCATACCTCTTGAGTATGACATAGTATACCAATTAAACATATTGTATTATCAAGCTCTGGCATGAGAACACCTATCTGCTGGTGGATAACAATTTCCATTTTAAATGTATTTTCATTCGTTGTCGACGCTAACGATACTTGACGTTTTTGACTCGCATTGAGACACAGAACTATTTGCGAGATCACTGTAAGTTCAAGATGTTATTCCGAGCTGCTGGTGGAGAAAAAATTCGGTAGCTGACGTCTCTTTGTATGTAGTCAACAACGATATATGTGGAGCTCTATTCCCTGTCAGCACTGAACTCTTCGTCATATTATTGCTTGTTCAAACACGCTCACATGTCGCTGCTGGTGCAACAAACCCATATTTAAACGTTCCTTTTCTCTAGAATATAACAGCGATAGGTGCCCGGTTTGAGTCCTGGGAAGGAAGAAATTAATGTTTCGTCACGTCATTTCAGTTAAAACATCTAGCTACTGCCGAGAAAATCCAATATGTCACTGCTGATTGTGCTTCGATGTCTATCTTATTAGGTTTTGGGTTCGAATCCTTCTCCAACACAAAGCTTTACCTCACGGCGTTTGTCAAGAAGCAATATTTAACATCTTTCGTAGTTCGTTGACAGAGGCAATAGGTGCTGGGTAGGAATTCGCGTCCGTTAAAAATGTTTGCGCTATGTAATTTAGAGTTGGTATTTGCTAATTGATACTGTCCAAAATTTAGGTATATCACTCTCTGTATGCCTAATCAGGAATGACTGTTGGTTTCCGTCAGTCACGAAATCTTTGGTTAGTCTGCATGATCTGGGTTTGAATCCATATGCACAACGAGACGGTTCGTCGCGTCATTTGAAGTTCGTAGATATTCTCAACTAGGTGCTCGTGAATAACTTAAATTTTTAAAGTCATTTAGTGTTAAATAATAAGGATCGTATGTTACTTTGGAGAAGAAGTCATGAATACGACGCACTAACTATGTGCATTACCTATCTGACGTAATAATGAGAGTTGTATCATTTATTGTGTGTCATTTACTGTAATAAATGTGAGCTTACAAGACTTAAAGACAGTCTTACCTTTGATAAGGTGTTCCCTGATATTTGTAGTATCGTAGTATTACTTTAAATCTTGAGTCACTGCAATACAGAGCAGTGTTTTCTAGTGATGACTTGTTGGAACCATTTTCAATAGTCAAACGACTGTACCAAGGTGCGATTAGAGGACCTGCTAGACAGCTGCGTTATGTGGGTTGCATGCGAATCAGGCGAAATGTAACTCGGGTCGTTCGGCTACTTTTGAGCATGACTGTACATGTATCACACTGAAAGAACCGAAATAAAATTTTCAAACGTACCTACGTTCTGTATTTTAATTAAAGAGCCTACCTGTTACCAACTGATTGTCAAAATTTGTGAGCCATATGTTTGTTACTATTACAGCGCCATCTATCACAAAACGAAAACAGTGGTCCAACTAAAACATTCATATTTCTTTACGTACTACGCGAATACGTAATAAAAAATCGGAGTTCCTATTTAATATAAACGCAGTTGATATCAGTTTGACCTATGGCAGCACCATCTAGCGGGCCAACCATAGTGCCATCTGGTTGTCCCGTCAAGATAGACAAGTTTCGTACTTTGTAGTTTTTTCGTCTGACGCTTATTTCATGAGATAATCGGCACTGTCACTATCAATGGGCCTCCCTGTATACGTTGGCTGTTACATCCATCACTCCACTCTTCCTTACTCTCCAGGCAGCCGCCACGGTGAGTGGTGGTGACGTTCTGGGTGGAGACACATACCTGCGAACTGCGGTGCTCAGTGTACCACAATTCTCAGCAGTAGCGTGGACGCAGCGGACCTCAGTTCGTATCCGGGGTTCACCACATCCCACCGTCACCACCCGCTTTCGATGCTAAACGAACACAGATAGTGGCATACTGATGGATGAGGTTAACATCCAGTGTGTATACAGGACGCTGACCAGAGGATAATAGCAGCCGTCAGGAACAACCTGAACACGGCAACCTGCCTGTTTAGTCAGATATCGTAAACAAAAAATGGTTCAAATGGCTCCGTGCACTATGGTACTTAACAGCGGGGGTCATCAGCCCCCTAGAACTTAGAACTACTTAAACCTAACTAGCCTAAGGAGACCACACACATCCATGCCAGAGGCTGGAATCGAGCCTCCGACCGTAGCGGTCCCGCGGTTCCTGACTGAAGGGCATAGTACCACTCGGCCAGACCAGCCGGCATATCGTAAACCACTTATGACATCATGTGGGTGGAGAGGCAGACAGTACTCGTTGCAAATACCGTAGGATATCACCATATCAGTTATGTACGATCTGTTGACTTAACCGGGATGGTTTGAGGAAACGAGAGATAAAAATATAAAACTACCGAAATAAATATCACAGTCTCATTGATGTTGTGTGAATGAGAGAGTAGCCTTTGTTTTGGGCATTCCGGAAATTGGTTTTGTCACGGCAATTTACGAGAGGTGTCCAATAAGTAATGCAAAACATTTGCTTTCTCGGCCAGTTTAGGTAGAAAAACTGCAGAATTTTCTGTCAGACATCATGGCCTTTAGTTTGATGAAGTTTCGATTTGTTGCGGCGCTATAGGAAGCGTTTCAAAACGGCATCTGTAACGGACGTGCGTTGCAAGCCTAGAGCTGTCGTTGAGTTTTGTCTGATGGAAAATAACAACATGGAAATTATTGACAGGTGCTTGCAGAATATCTACGGAGACGTGGCAGTGAATAGGAGGGGGCAAGGCGACTGTCCGACTACCACGTCGCAGTATGCAGCGCAGACCTGTCCGATCTTCCGCTTCTCGGCCGACCACGCACAATTGTAACTCCTGTAGTGTTGGGACGTACGGGCCCTATGATTCGAAGTGATCGATGGAGCGGAGTGAAACATCTTCCTGCACTAATAGACGTATTTGTCGCTATTTAGTGCTGACACACTCGTCCATCAAATGTTGAAATATATGTGGTTTTCTAGGGGCCAAACTGATTCGGTCATCGGCCCCTAGACTTACACACTACTTAAACTGACTTAGACTAACTTATGCTAAGGACAACACACACACACACACACACACACTCATGCCCGAGGGAGGACTGGAACCTCCTGTGCGAGCCGCGCGCAGTCAGTGACATGGCGCCTCTAACTGCGCGGCCACTCCACACAGCACTCGTCCATCAGTTGGGGCACTCGAAGATATGGGCCAGCTGGTTTCCTCGCCGCTTAACAAAAAGGCCATAAAGAGCAATGAAAGACAATCTGTGTGCAATTGCTTGTCCGTTCCAAGGCTGATTGTGCAGTTTTTGTCTAACATCATCACGGGTGGTGAAACATGGTTTCAACATTTGGAATCGGAAAAAAACGGCATTCCATAGAGTGACGACACATCACCTCTACTTCGAAGAAAAGTTGAGAGTCGCTCAGTCAGCCGGCACAGTAGTGGCGACGATCTCATGGGCATCTGGAGGGGTTATTCTGAATTATGTCTTCCCCTACGATGCAACGATCAACTCTGAAGTATACGGTGCTACAGTAGGAAACTAATGAAACTTCAGCTTGTTCGTCACCAGGAAAGCGCAAATAACTTCTCTTTATGACAACGAAAGGCCTCACACAAGTCTGCTCACCTAGTTCTCAAGACTTCGTTGCACTGTTCTTCCTCCTCCACATCACTCCTAAGGTCATCAGTACCTAAGCTTACACACTACTTAACCTAAATTATCCTAAGGACAAACACACACACACATGCCCGAGGGAGGACTCGAACCTCCGCCGGGATCAGCCGCACAGTCCACGACTGCAGCGCCTGAGACCGCTGGGCTACTCTCGCGCAGCCCGATTCTGCTCCTTCCGACTTATATCTGCTTGGTTAAATCCGCTAGAAGCAGTACGTAGGTGTTGGGGAGGTTACTATCGGAGCAATGCCCTCCGTCCGACATCAACCAGTGGATGGATACCGTGTCGCCATACAGGCTTTCCCTGTAGGGTGGCACAGGGCCATCGAATTGAACGGAGATTATGCAAAAAAGTAACTTTTCTAGCAACGACAGTTGGGATTAATAAGGCGTATACGAATCTTCAATAAAACCAACCTACTTTCAGATGTTTCTTGCGTTACTTGTTGAACGCATGTCTGGGAAGTTTACGGCGAAATCCTTATGCTGATTCAATACATTAAAATAGTTGTCTCATTTGATATGTATTGACGCCATGCTTCAGTTTAGATAGCTCAACTGCATCAAAGCGCTCGTTCTAAGAATCATCAATCAGATATGATGCTGCTAGCTCACAGCAACTGACCCGACGGGACCAATTATCTCACTGTGAAGAAGATACGGTTGTAACATTTGATAGGTGTCAGTAGCGTAAAGGATTGTTTGTAAAAAGCAAACCAAATCGAAAACTTTATTCACACTGTGGCGAATGTCAGAGTAAAGTGAGTGGTATGCACAGAGACGGATTATATTATGAAGCATCGGGAAGTGTCTCTAACGGGACATCAAAATCAAGTTCTATTTACGTGACAGTCTCGTACATGAGGAACGAACTGCTTACCGTGTTAGCTAATTGATTCTTTTATATTTTATTTACACATTAAGTTCCCTAGGAACAAATTAAGGCGCAAATCTTCATGGTCATGCAACGCGTCAGTATATTAAATTACAACATAAAAGTAATAACATATATAAATCAATGTTCATTAACCTGAAAAATGTTACTCTATAAGTTTAAGTAAACGCTATCAGCAATACAATAAGAATCAGCTAAGTTTTTCCAGGAACTCCTTGAGAGAACAGAAGTATTAACTCATGAGGAAACTCTTCAGATTCGATTTGAAAGCGCATGGATTACTGCTAAGATTTTTGAATTCGAGTGGCAGCTTATTGAAAATGAATGCAGCAGTATATTGCACACCTTTTTGCACAAGAGTTCAGGAAGTCCGATACAAATGTTGGTTTGATTTCTGCCAATATTGGTATCAAGTAACGACAATAAGGAATATACATATTGAGAGGTCACTGTCAAAATACCCAGGCTCTTAAACAGAGGTCGACAAGAGGTTCGTGAATTTACACCACTTATTGCCCAAACCGCCCGTTTCTGCGCCAAAAATATCCTTTTAGAATCGGAAGAGTTACCGCAACATGTAATACCATACCACATAAGAGAATAAAAATAAGCAAAGTAGACTAATTTTCGTGTCGAACGATCACTTTCTTCTGATACCGTTCGAATAGTAAAAATGCCAATATTAAGTCTTTGAGCTAGATTCTGAACGTGGGCATTCCAAAACAGCCTACTATCTATCTGAACACTGTACCAGCCCGTTTTCCGTTTTCACTTTTTCATCTAACAGGTGAAAGTTTAATTTCATTTTTTACACATTGACTGTTATTGAAGGGTTTTACTTTGATTTAATATTGTTCCGGCTAAGTATCAGTTTGATTACTTTTAAAACCCAATGTTAAACGTGGGTCACTACACGTATAGTCTTCCCAGCTCTGAGAGAAAAAATGTTTAGTAGCTTTACCACCAATGTTTACAGACGATACTTTAACCTTTCGTTCAATTGTTTTAGTTGCGAATTGCTTGTTTGTTCTTGGAATAGATCACGTAACCTTAACGTTTATCAATCGAAGTTAAATTAATGTTAAAGATTTGTATTGTGTTTCAAATTAATAGTGTCAGTTCATTGACAAGAATTATTAATAAATAGGTTCACTCATACGATATCATTCAAAGAAGTTATTTAATTAGATGTCTAAGTAGGATTCCCGCTAGCATCAGGGATGTTAAAAATTATCCTGTCACTTTCGGTAAATAAGTTATTTCTATTTGATATCCGCAAACAGTCATTAACTATGATCACTAGTCACGTGAAGTTAAAGTTTCTCACTATCACAATTCAAAGTCGTAATTCGGCTAAAATTCTCAATTCAGTAAAGCGTCTAAATATTCACACGAATTGACATTGAAGCCAAAGATATTACCATCCACCTTCCCGTTTGTCTAATCTGATAAATGTCCAAATTAAAGTCTTGAATTGAGAACCCTCAAATACAATCTCGTCAGGATCTATTCGTGATCCCCGTTTAATAAAGTCCCATTTGTTGTTCTCTAAAGCTGTACGTCCCAAATAACTTCCGCACTAGAACAGACTAGACACTGGAGTATCGTAATTACAACGTATGGATATTTATACTTTAATAAACACTATATTTGGTGTCCCAGAACTACGTTCTATGACTATAGCATTGATTTTCTTACGTATTGGAATAATTAATATTTTAATTTTTTCCACTGTTTTTCCCCCTTCCCATGTTTCTAAAATTTATAATTAAATTTTCCTTTCCTTTTCTTTTGCTTTCTATACTAGGTGTTTCACACTATCTGTTTTTTATTTATTTTTCGTTATTACTACTTGTGGAGGGACTTGGGTCATTTAGTGAATTGATATTTTAAGGATATGTGAGTTAATATGCGAGCAATTATTGTTTTTTCAACACCGAGAGGCGCTGTGGGTGTTACAACATCTAGAAATTTGAACTGTTTAGTTTCACTAATCATATGCCCCTTCTGTGAAATTGAAACGTCAGCTTTTATTGAATTGGGTGATAGAAACTGTAAAACTGAGTCTTACTGTGATTTAGCGTTAGTTTATTTTCTAAAAGCCATCAAATTATGTCATGTACTGCACTACTTGAAACCGAGTCAATGTTGCACACAACATCCATTACTATCAAGCTAGTGCCACCTCAAACAGAAATATTTTACATTTATCCGTAATACTACAGGGCATATCATGTATATATTTGATCAGCTGTACATCGAAAGCTTGAAACAACCTTCCATTTAAAAAAAGCGATGACTAATTCGGAGTTTTATCGCAGCTGATAGGATCTACATGCTACTTTGTACAGGTGGATATGATCGAAATTGAAACTCTATTTGATAATGACGGCAGTGCAATATGGTTCACCATTTTATGAACCAGGCCATCCATTACAGTTCCTTGTAACTCAACACACTCCATATCGTGTTAGAGAATCTATTCCCTTCTCCCCACCACTTCCACCATTTTGTCCCCTATGAGCGTGGTGAACAGGAAGAAAGGTTGGCGGTGCACTTTTAATCTTTCTCTTGATGATACTGAGTGATTGACAGTGTGGTATGAAATGTGTTTATCCATTTTAACAATAGACAATTTTTTATTGACTTTATTCCAACTGAAATGTTCATAGCCATTTACAGCTTGCAGTAAGGAGTTTATTTCCAAAAAATAATATTACTCGTTTGTCCGATATTAAAGTTTCAGCAGTAACAAATCCCTAGGACAAGGCGTTTCATGACTTACTGTTAGATCTCTTGTGAATGTTCGCACAATGCCGTTATAATGTTGACACTGAGGGCAACAAATACCCGTAGTTTATTCCTGTAGGCACTGACCTTGAGAAACGTTGAGAAACCATTCAGGCGCCCGATAGATGCTGCGATCTCGGCGGACAGGTAATGTTTCCATTGTGTTACATGACCACATATCTTGAAGAAGTGCCGCTGTCTGTCGGACAGTGAGGAGGTATACTATTTTCCATGACCAATAATGGAATCAGAAGAGTACTTAACATGCTCACGATAACATTTACCATTAACAGTGACGGACATACCATCTGTATTTTACAGTTATTAATGATCAAACATAGGATGTGTCAACGGCCTCACCGCAGCGGGAACAAATCGCAGAAGTTAAACAATGTTGGGCTTGGTTATCACTTTGATGGGTAACCGTCCAAATTAGGCGAGTGCTGTTGGCAAGCTGGGTGCACTCTGCCCTTGTGAGACCAATTGAGGAGTTACTTGGATGAGAAATAGCGGCTCCACTAGCAAAAGCTGACAACGGCCGGGAGGGCAGTGTGCTGACCACATGTCTCTCCATATCTGCATCCAGTGACGCCTATCTGTTGAGGATAACATGGCGGTAGGTCAGTATCGTTGGGCCTTCAGACGTCTCATGGAAAGGAGAGATTTTTATAAAGACAGAATGCTAGGCTATTTTGTGAATAACTTTTGGCTTTGCTGTCGCCCAGATGCTGCACTTCTATTTATTGACAAAGCCACTGAAGTTAAAATGGGTTCCATCAATCGACGTTCTTTTGTGGCGACGAGATTGTGCATTTATGTGCTCCGGTCTATTTGGCAAGTCATTAGGCAATTTTCTTGGGAAATAAGATTTTTCTACAGATATTTGTGTACGCTAGTGGGTAAAACTCTGTGTGTTGAGGATTCTGGCATACTAATGAGACAGATTGCCAAGTGACTCTGGGGACTGATTACCCCGTGTGTGCTGGCGTTGTCAATATTCACTGCGTTCCACGAGGATTTTGGACGCCCTCAACTGAGTTTATCGGCACCATCAGCAGTATTTCGCTGCTGATTCATGCGTTTTTTTCTGACGTGTATTAAAGGTGCAGTAGAAACATTAAATACCCTTTGCAAGTCCGTTGACTTCCACAACTCTCTGTCCATTTGTGAAGTGTAGTTCAACGTACAGCAGCAGGTTCCTGATTACTCTACCGATAGGTCATTAAGCCACAGTGCCACAGTAACAGTCTGCAACAAATGTTAACCATTAATAAATGCAGCGCTGTATTTGCATTTCAAGTGGGTGAACTAGTTTTGGGATAACGAAGAGGAATTAATATGACAGCTGTTTTTATAGTTCTCCATGGTGAAATGAAACTATCGTATAGCATTGTTTGCCGGGAGGCCCCATGTGGGGAAGTTCGGCCGCCGTATTGCAAGTACTCCATGGTGCAGGACAGTGACACACTACATAAATGAGCAGATCTAATGTACGAGGTTGTTGTTTGGCACTCGGTCTGGAAAAGGCCACAGTGTCTTACGCTACATAGTACTTGAACGGAGATTATATTAAAAAATTATATTAAACGTCTAGTTCAGTCACAATTCCCTTCTACGACAGTAACTGAGAATATTTACTGAAAAGTTTCTTTCAAGCAATATTCACAAATGCTGTATAAGCTCCTTTCATAACAATAAAAATTTGTAAAAGAAATAATATCAGTTTTTCCACATGAATAGTCCTTGCTCGCTGTTTTACATTTTTTAAATTACTATTGTTGTAAGATTTGTGTAGTATGAAACAGATTTCGTTTAAGATCAACCAACAATCCACCAGCGTCTGCTACTACTTGCTCAGAGTTGCACTTAGCTAACTTGAGAAAAATAGGTTGGTACAACTGGATTAAAGCGTCAGAAAGTACGACATTTAAAAACGTAATATAACACCGAAGTGTCACAAAGCTGCGTAAGGCGTTGATTAAGCGGATGAGTTAGACAATCTAATCTTCGTTGCCGGAAGTCGTAAATCAAGAGCCGGAAATGGAACTGTCTGTTTCCACTGTAACAGCTGCAGCCACATAAGCTTTTTGCAAGCTGTGTAGCTCCCGATGTAAAACAACTAAAGCAAATATAATCCTTCGTCTTAGCTCACGTTTAAATCCAAGAAAAGCACAGCTGATAACATCGTATACTGTAATAATTTTTGAGAAGTTTATGTTGCTGCCATTGCAGCTGCAGCAAGGCCATAAAGGTTTGCACATTTGTTATTAAAGTGCAACACAGTATTTCATAGAGTTGTTACAGAAAAGCTTAAAGTTAAAGCATAAAACAGCTAAAAATTTTGATGTCATAATACAGTTTTTGTATACACTCCTAAAATCAGTTTTTTTTCTTATACACCACTGGCGATTAAAAATGCTGCACCAAGAAGAAATGAAGATAATAAACGAGCACTCATTGGACACATATTATACTACAACTGACATGTGATTACATTTTCACTCAATTTGGTTGCATAGATCCTGAGAAAACATTACCGAGAACAACCACCTCTGGCCGTAATAGGCGGCCAGGGTGGCCGAGCGGTTTTGGACGCTATAGTCTGGAATTGCGCGACCGCTTCGGTCGCAGGTACGGATCCTGCGTCGGGCATAGATGTGTGTGATGTCCTTAGGTTAGTTAGGTGTAAGTAGTTCTAAGTTCTACGAGACTGATGACCTCAGACGTTAAGTCCCATAGTGCTGACAGCCATTTGAACCATTTTTGGTCGTAATAACGGCCTTGATACGCATGGGCATTGAGTCACACAGAGCTTGGATGACGCGTACTGGTACAGCTGGCCATGCAGCTTCAACACGATACCACAGTTCATCAAGAGTAGTGACTCGTGTATTGTGACGACCCAGATACTCGGCCACCATTGACCAGACGTTTTCAATTGGTGAGAATGTGCTGGCCAGGGCATCAGTCGAACATTTTCTGTATCCAGAAAGGACCGCACAGGCCCTGGAACATGCGGTCATGCATTATCCCGCTGAAATGTAGGGTTTCGCAGGGATTGAATGATGGGTAGAGCCACGGCTCGTAAAAAATCTTAAATGCAATGTCCACTGTTCAATGTGGCGTCAGTGCGAACAAGAGGTGACCGAGACGTGTAACCAATGGCACCCCATAGCATCACATCGGGTGATACGCCAGTATGACGATGACGAATGCACGCTTCCAATATGCGTTAACCGCGATGTCGCCAAACACCGATGCGACCAACATGATGCTGTAAACAGAACCGGGATTCATCCGAAAAAATTACGTTTTGCGTATCATGAACCCAGGTTCGTCATTTAGTACACCATCGCAGGTGCTACTGCAGGTGATGCATCGACAAGGGTAACCGCAGCTATAGTCTCCGAGCTGATAGTCCGTGCTGCTGCAAACGTCGTGGAACTGTTCATGCAGATGGTTGTTGTCTTGAAAACGTCCCCATCTGTTTACTCAGGGATCGAAACGTGGCTTCCCGATCCGTTACAGCCATGAGTATTAGATGCCGGTCATCTTGAGTGCTAGTGATACTAGGCCGTTGGGATCTAGCACGGCGTTCCGTATTACCCTCCTGAACCCACCGGTTCCATATTCTGCTGTCATTGGATCTCGACCAATGCGCGCAGCAATATCGCTATATGGTAAACCGCAATCGCGATATGCCACAATCCGACATTTATCAAAGTCGGAAACGTGATGGTACGCATTTCTCCTCCTTACACGAGGCATCACAACATCGTTTCAGCAGGCAACGCCAGTCAACTGCTGTTTCTGTATGAGAAATCTGTTGGAATCTTTCCTCATGTCAGCACGTTGTAGGAGTCGCCACCGGCGCCGACCTTGTGTGAATGCTCTGAAAAGCTAATCATTTGCATGTCGCAGCATCTTCTTCCTGTCGGTTAAATTTCGCGTCTGTAGCCCGTCATCTTTGTGGTGTAGCTGCTTTAATGGCCAGTGGTGTAGACGACAGACTTTTCTCTTGGTCAGAGTTTACCATACATGACCAAAATAGTTATACATGTCCAAAATAGTTATTAATGTCTATGACTATACGAATTCCCACACCCATTGCTTTTGTAGCTCGCGCATGTTCACATACAGTGTAACTGCTAAAACAATGAAGTGTTGATGTGTCTTGTACTTACTGTCACCTCAAAGAAAATTCTGGAATTTCTTGTTGATATATATACAATGAGTTCCAAAAAAACTAACATTGCTTTATAAAACAAGCAATATAGTCCTATAATAATGAATTATATCTATTTCTTCATCCATAAGCTACTGTACAGTGAACCGTAGTGAAGAGGAAGAAACTTTACATAAGTGGTAATCAGTCCATTTCTTTTTGCATCGAAAATGGAACAAGGTAATGTACCATCCTAGCAGGTTCTGCAGTATCCCATTTATTTACGTTCCATAACAAGTGCAGTGGGAACAGAAGAATTTTTCTGGCTCTATAAACGTTCTAAACGTTTTCTTTCAGACCTTTTCCTTCAAGGGCTTGGAGAATGTGTGTAAATTACATCGAACTGACACAGCAACACGGTTCTGAAGCGTTTCTATGTAAGACTATAGACCGTGAGGTGTAAGAATTCCAAAAATCCAATACGTAATGAAGAATACACAAGTACTGTGTACACTGTGATACTGATATGTGCGTCGTGCTTTGTAGCGAAGACACTATAAATTTTAAATTATCGTAAAATTAGATGTTAAGGTGAAGATTAATGATATGGAGAATCTACAGTAACTAAACGAAAAGGTGGCAAAGCTGTTGTTCTATCCCTTGGCCCACAGACACAGTAAGACATTAAAAACGACACCCCACGAAAGAAATATCCAAATGGGACGGAAATCTGTAATGTACATGTACAGACAAACAAATGATTAGAATTTTAGAAAAACTGTGTGAATGGGTCCTGCTCTGAAATGAAGTGGCAGGCCAGACCACCACTCACGGTAACGGAATCGTATAACGGGCGACAGTTAGGTTGGTATGCGACCACCGTCCATTGGTCTCCAGACACTCTTGTCATGGGGGCTCAATTCGAAGCAGGGCTGATCGCTGACGACTTCTCTAGTCATTGACATTCCACACAGGGGAAAAGCGAAAAAACATCATTCGCTAAGTTACAACGCAGATGGAAGTGTGTATTGAGTGGTGGAGAAAACGATCGTTGAAGAAGATAGTGACGTAAATCAAGGGGACGACGGCTTCAAAAGACAGTCGAGAACTGAATGCCGTAAGCGCGAACCACGTCAGAACCAAAACAACACGAAGAGAGCTCCAAAGCAGACTACAGCAGGACAAGCTCTATTTCAAAAACCACTCGTCAGTGATACAACTGCCAGTAAGTGGAATAAATGGTGTCGAAACCTTAAAACCAGGAAGTGAGTCATTTGGTAGGACGAGTCTAGTTTCACAGTTTTTCTAACTTCTGGCCGAGTTTACGTCGCAAGAATGAAACATCGTTGGGTTTCGATGACGATCTGGGCTTTCATATCGTGGTATTCAGCGAGCCCCACGGCTGTTCTGCAAGGTCTTATTACTGCCAAAGATTACGTAACTGTTTTGGCTGATCATGTCCATGATACAATGTTTGTTTCCCTTTGGCGATGCAGTGCTCTAAGAAGTCACGGCCCCTGTTCACATTGCTCTCATCGTCCAGAACTGGTTTTTCGAGCAAAAGGATATATTGGGGCATCCCCCATGGACACCCTAGTCATCAAAAGTCTATGTTATGGTCTGCTTTGGAAAGATAGGCGGATGACCTCTATCCACCTCCGTGACCATTACTTGTACTTGCCACTGTTTTGCAGGGAGAATGGTATAAGCCTGATTTGAAAACCATACAAGATATGTGTTTTGCCTCACAGGGACGACTGGAAGCTGTTTAAAATGCCAGTGATTTTCCTATCCCATTGCCAGTATGATTTTCAGTACGCTTCCATACGGTTATAACCCTGATGGTGGTTTTGCAGTTACTGGTGTTGAACAAATATATGGCATGCCTATAACTGCAAAATCACCATCACGGTATAAACCGCACGGTAGTGTACTGGCAATGATAATCCGCGCACGTCTTCTAAGAATGGAAGTGAAAGAAATAATAGTGCTTATTATGGGGCACTCGTCACACATAGCACGATGTAGAGTACAAAAGGAGACTTAGATGGCAGTGGATACTTAGAGATTCTCTACATTCGATCTCATCTTTCAGATCGACTCTGTATGGCTCACATAACTATTTTTGTGGAATGAGGACTCCTCCTCTAAAATTATTCACTAGTACCAGATTTTAGCTTTGGAGCTCCTCAAATGGGAGTATTTGCATGTCCCCTCGCTTATGTTTCTAACAAAATATCAGAAAAAGGCGATTCGTACAAAGTGAGATGAGATTCCTCGACTGATGAAAAATCATGATCAATGTAGCTTTTACATAAACGAATCCTAATTGTAAACAGTTTAAGCGTGGACAGAAGAAGACATTACCAAAGTTGCACCAATATACCGTATATCGCACCAATGCGCGCGACCGCTACAAACAGCTGTCGGGATACGCGCAGTTCTATGTTAACGTCGTTTTTACGTTCACATTGTTAGTTCATTCTTCTGCGTGATGCTTGAACCATAATGGTCAGCACAGTAACTATTCCGGGACATGATACTGTTGAAGGATGTGCTCCATCCGACAACTTTTATTATCGTAATGGAGTAAAAGTGCTGTGCAACAATCAGAGGTTTTCTTGAACCACATTCGCTTTTGACACTGAAGGGATGTTATAAAAAAAAGAGCATCAAAAGGTAATCTTTCGGAGAATTAGGAAAAAAACGAGTGAGTAACAAGATTTAGCTGTGGAAAGTAATAGCTCACTCTCGTGGATAAGGAAGTGCAGTGCGTTACCTGACGCCAGACGCTAAATTATGGATGATTTTAATCCTCGAGTCATACTTTTATAATGTTCCAGATGAAGCTGTTGCAGTGTGTCAAGCATACAAACTATCGTCTACAGGTCCTGAAAGACAACAAAAACTGCTTACAACCTAAACTGGAAGTAGGTACCCTCAAGCAACTTGATACGCTGTTCAGCGGTAGGCCAGGACCAGAAGAAAACAAGGCAGCTTTATAGTTGAAAACGTGCGTAATCTCGTAGTTAAATAAAAGTCAACAGCTTATAACATCCGCAAAATCAGCTTTTAAAAACAAGTAAGAAACAACTGGTCGGAAATTAACGAGGAAATGAGATCAGCAATTGATTTCAGGAATAGAGCTTTTCAGCAGTTAAGAAACTAAGCAATTTGTCAAGCATTAACAGATACCTGCATATTAATAATCAGAACCTTAACATTTATAAAAATTTTCAATTGACTTTGAAATATAATATGTTAATTGTTGCAGTAGATTTGGTAGCGGCAGTAGTAACATAAGCAATGCGTTACGTCTGTTGGTGACATAAGTTCAGAACCAGGAGGAGCTATACAGATACAGTTCAGCACCGTGACATGCGAATTAACCCGTCGGACAGAATGGGCTGTGTGATCTCGCCACCCACGTTTGTGCACATTTTTTTCGGTTTTGATTTCATCGTATCTTTATGTTTTTCACGAATTGCAACACTTTCTAAGCTATTGAAATAATTAACGCCATTTAAGCACGTGCTTCTGACCAAAAAGCGATTGTTGCAGCTAGAGTTCAAAGGCCCGGCCGGAGTGGCAGTGCGGTTCTAGGAGCTGCAGTCTGGAACCGAGCGACCGCTGCGGTCGCAGGTTCGAATCCTGCCTCGTGCATAGATGTGTGTGATGTCCATAGGTTCGTTAGGTTTAATTAGTTCTAAGTTCTAGGCGACTGATGACCTCAGAAGTTAAGTCTCATAGTGCTCAGAGCCATTTGAACCAGAGTCCAAAGTTTTGTTAATCATGTCTTCTGCGTTCTTGTGGAGCATAGCAACTTTCATCCTCTAACATGTACTTCTTTATATGTAACCGAAGAGTAAAATACCAATTTTCATAAATTTAGGTTTAAAATTTTTTCTTTGCAAACTAAATATTTTCTTAAAAGATTCATACCCTATTGTCCTCTGTTCGGGGCTGAATTTCAAGAAATACTGAAACACGTATTTTTTCATTTTGAAATACCAACCGTAAATGTAGCCTTCAAAATATTTCTTTTGTAATTATTTGTTTTCAAAACGTTTTGATCTTGTATTTTACCCCTTAATGTTTGAATTTCAAAAAAGGCTGAAACACGTATGTCTTATTTTCTGACTGAGAAACCAACTACCAGTTTTCGTAGTTCAAGCTTCAACATTCCCTTTCAAAACGTCATGCATCCCCTATTTCACGCCCTTAGAATACAGTTTCGGACAAACCGTTCTTAAACGATGGCTGCAGTAAAAGTTCCACACCCTCTCCAAACTTAAAGTTTCAATTCTTAGTGATTTGCGCTGTGCGGTAATTAGTCAGTGAGTTAATTTGATCCTGTGTCGCCACTTTAGAGGTTGAATTTAAAAAGACACTGAAACGCGTATTTTTTTCATGTCGAACCGAGAAGCCAAACACCAGTTTTCAAAGATATACCTTTACAAATTCTTTTTCAATTAAATATTTCCATAAAACGTTTCACCCCTTTAGACGTTGTATTTTCGGAAACATTGACTTGCGTGTGTTTTATTTCTAACAGAGAAGCCAAAGAAATTGTCATAGATTTAGCTTCAAAAACACTTGCGCAATGAAATACGTTTATTAAGACTTTCATCCCACATTTCACCTCCATAGAGGTTGAATTTACAAAACAGTGAAACACGTATTTTTTTCCAACCAAACTCCAATTTTCACAGATTTAGCTTTCCTAATAAAATGTTTTCAGGCAAACTCTCATCCCATGTTCGCCCCCTCTCCCCCCCCCCTCCCCCGGCATTCTGGGGTTCTATTTCTAAGAAAACACTGAAACTCGTATTATTTGATTTCTCACGCACAAGTCAAATAACTATGTTCGCAGAAGTACCTTTAAAAATACTTTACTATTTATTTAAAACATAGGATTAAATTCCCAAAAATTGCTGAAACAAGTATTTTTTTTAATTTCTGACCGAGAAACCACATATCAGTTTTCGTAGATCTAGCTTCAAAATTGCCTAAATAGCTACATTTTTCCAAAAAGCCATGCATTCCATATTTCAACCCCGTAGGAATGTAATTTCGAAAAATCACTTTCTAAACAACGCCTAAACTTCTCCTAATTCCCAGTTTCTGTCCTTATCGATTTGGTCTGGACGATGATGAGTCGATGAATCATTGCCTTCTGTGTGTAGAGAAGAAGAAGATAATGGAGAGCTTAGTTCATGCACAATATCTTACCCCGGCACGGTTATGGCCAGCTTCATAGGCAGCGTGGCTCAACATTTCTACATGGGACTTCCAAAGACGTGTTATGTCCTGGCCGAATAGAGTTGCTGCACTACTCCGAGCAGAAAGATGTCCGACAGGATGTTAGGAGGTACTACTCGACTTTCCTCACTTCATTGTACGTTTATCACGAAGGTATTAAAGGACATAAAATAATATTAAGTTTTTACGACGCATAGAGAGTAAATGAACTTTGGCTACAGTAGGGTTCCATGTCAAGGGCGGAAGGATTTTGTGATTGACACAGGGTGAGGGGTGGGGGGGTGGTGAGGCTAAAATTTTCCGACCTCGGGCAGTAGCTGGAGCTGTAGCTCACTGCTTACGGGAAGGAACTTTCCTTTCGACAGTAATATTTTAGTTACGACAGTGGAATCGTTAGTCTATTGAATCTGGAACAGAACGTGACAAAAAGGTAGTGCCATTGCCAAACAGTACTCACGGCCATTGTAAGGAGGAAAGTTTCTTGTAATTTGTAACTCGTCAGAGCCATAAAAATCAAAGTAGGTGAACTTATTGTGATCTCAGTTGCACAAAAAAACTTCAGTATTAACAAAAGCAGGTGATAGTGTTTCAAGAAGGAAGAGGGAAGCTAATCCAAAAATTAGACCTACCAAATTAGTAGTAGCATGTATGGCTTGTAGAGGACTATGACAAAGGCAAGATTTCTAAGTTTTTCGATTTCTATTACGGCCTCTAACAAACATGACTCGCACTTATATCTACATACCGCAACAAAAGTTTGGAATATGATAGAGTTTACTACAGAGACTTCGTATACTACACTCGCTGATATATGTAGTATACCTTATCAACAAAAGAAAAGTTAGTCCTGAAAACACGAACGATTTTGTTAAGTTACAAAAAATCATAACAAAACAATGCAGGCTCTCTCCCAAGTGATCATCATGAAAACAAAAAGAGTGAAAATCTTTTACTCATGCAGATGATAACCAGTCTTTAGTCCTCCCCGCACACGAGGCATGCTCTGGATGAGCGCATCAAGCTTATCTCTGAGTGTGAAGTCAAACTCATCAAAGGCAGCTTCAGGGAGGTTCTAAAGATTATCAGGTGGATTCGGGCGCTGTGCGATGGCCACCTTCAACGGGTTCCATTCATGCCCAGTTGTATTCATGTCTGGGGACTGTGCCTGCCGCTGCATTCGGCTGATTTTACATCTTTGAAGATACCGAAACACTGCAAGAGCAGGGTATGGTCTTGCATTGTTATCGACTAGGATAAAGTCGTCACCGACTTCACTTCTTTAGGGCCTTACAGTAGTCTGTAGGGCCTCCGGGAACCAGTTAAATTGTCGTAGATGGGAATTAGAGGAGTACGCCGTTCCATCGCTATTGCGCCCCAAAACGTTACACTTCTACCTCCATATATCGGCGATCCTGGTGTCGTCTAATGCTTCTCCAAATTCTAACAAATCTATTGTCCTCTCGCAAACCAATCGTGGTCTCATCAGCAAACATAACATTACTAAATACTGCTGTAGTGCAGCCGGCCAGGGTGGCCGAGCGGTTCTAGACGCTACATTCTGGAACCGAGCGTGCACTACGATCACAGGTTCGAATCCTGCCTTGGGCATGGATGTGTGTGATGTCTTTAGGTTAGTTAGGTTTAAGTAGTTCTAAGTTATAGAGGACTGATGACCTCAGCAGTTAAGTTCCATAGTGCTCAGAGCCATTTCAACCATTTTGCTATGGTGCAATGTTGATGTGCTACAGGCTATATCATCCGTTTCTGTCAGTTCCGTAGGTTCAGAGTAACACTTCTCATTCGTGTTAATTTCAAGGCCACACTGTTTGGCCTGAGATGCTAATTCCTGTCACCTGGGAGAAGTCATGTCCCACATTTCTGTCCGCTGATGGTGAGCACCGGCGAGCCGACAGTCGAAGGGAACCATCCTCCACTGGTGTTGTCATACGAGCCCGACCACTGGAAGGTCAGATGTGTGCATTTCCGGTCTCTCTGCACTTTCTCAACCTCTTAGACACATGACATTGAACGCCATGTCACCAATCGGCTACATCTGTCTGTGTATGACCTGCTGAAGGTAGAGCCACTATCCCGACTGCATCAGTGTGTTGTACGCCTCTACGCGGCATGTTACTGCAGTGTTGAACGCCAACTGAATGAAGCTGCTGTTGATAATGGACTGCTTGCGGCAGTGGTGTGTCTACATGACTGGGAAACGGCCACGAAGCATGCCAGTAGTAAATAGCGTCCAGTATGTAGGCTAACGTGGTACTGCACGAAGTAATATGGTAGACTACCATTTACGATAGTATTCCGAACTTTTCTTGAGCAGTGTATCTTCTAATCATACATACTATACGCCATCTTTGGAAAAAAGTACTATGCCCTCAAGTAGTGTTTGACTGGAACCTGTGTATAATAAATGCATACTGATGGCTTTTCTGTTATGGATTCATTTGCTACAGCCATCGAACATCGTATGACGCTCAGAAGGCCTCACCGTGCACCCTATGGTTTGGCTCTACAGACACTAACTGTGCCGAATTTATAGGTGAACAGTGTGAGTAACATTCAGTAAAGCTACTCCGATGTCGTAGCCCCGAGTAAATACTTCATTTGACAGACTTCAGTCATTTTAAGATGTGGGCCTCCAGGGAGGCGGATGGACGAATCCACAGTCTTGTGCATGAGTTGAGCACAATGTTTCGGAGGTGTGTCGCTGCGTGCAGTAGTGATCTGTGGAGTAGTTGCACACCAGCAGAACAGGTTCTGGACGTCCAAGTAGTACAGACATAAGTCAAGGCCGATCCATCATGTGTTCAGCGGCTGCCGACCGAACATCACTCAGGTATTAGATCTAGGAACGAGTTGTACCTTCTGTGTCATCAAGGAAAAGTGGGAACAGACTACTTGCAGCAGATGAAGAACACATGTGCCTCTTGGCAGGCTATCACTGACACCGCTACACCATCAAGTATGGCTACTCTGACCTCTTGAAAGAATTACCTGCAGAGTGAAATAATAGTCTAATGTCTTCGGCGATGAGAGTGGGTTTTGCCCATATGCCCGTGATGGACATACACATGCTGGGCACAGACCTGGTGCGTTGCATATTCCTCCGAGTGTTCATCCACGACTCACAGGTCCCATCGCAGGCTTCATTGTGCGGTGCCCATCACTTACAACTAGCGATCAGTGTTGATGTTACTGCATGGTAAAATAATCATTTCCGTTACATTTCACAGGTTGTTATCCTTACGATAGCGCCATTTTTTTACTGGAAAGTGATGCAGCATTTCAACAGGGCGATGCACGTCCCCATATGGTGCGTATCGTTCTTTTCGTCGTCCACAAAAACGTCTCTGACAAGGAAGGGCACCAAACTCCTAGCGAATAGAACACGTAAGGGACATGATGAAGCAGGACCTGTAAAACCATTGCCGAACTGCAACAAAACGCTCAAGATCTTGGGACGCTGTATTAGACTGTTATTCGGCAACTAGGTGATACACTTCTCCAGAGTCGACAGAGGGGGTACACGGTGCACTGATGCGATTGTTCCGGTAAGAATTACTAAAGCATATGTGCTTCCTTCTATCTGAATATACTATAGTATATTTCTGTAGGATACAAAAGAAAAATTCGAAATAGTTATTAAAATCCATGGGGTTCGCCAATGACATTGTAACTCTGTTAGAGACAGCACACGACTTGCAAGATCAGTTGAACGGAATGGACAGTGTCTTGAAAGGAGGATATAAGATGAGCGTCAACAAAAGCAAAACGAGGATAATTGAATGTAGTCGAATTGAGTCAGGTGATGCTGACGGAATTAGGTTAGGAAATAGACGCTTAAATTATTAAAGGAGTTTTGGTATTTGGGGAGCAAAAAACTGATGATGGTCTAAGTAGAGAGGATATAAAATATAGACTGGCTATGGCAAGAAAAGGGCATCTGAAGAAGAGAAATTTGGTAACATCTAATATAGGATTAAGCATCAGCAAGTCGTTCTGAAAGCATCCGTATGGAGCCATGTATGTAAGTGAAACATGGACGATCAATAGTTTGGACAACAAGAGGATAGAAGTTTTCGAAATGTGGTGCTACAGAAGAATACTGAAGATTAGATGGGTAGATTACATAACTAATGAGGAGGTGTTGAATAGGATTGGGGAGAAGAGACGTTTGTGGCACAACTTGACGAGAAGAAGGGATCGGTTGCTAGGGCATGATCTGAGGCATCACAGGATCACCAATTTAGTATTTGGGGGGGGGGGGGGGGGGGAGCGTGGAGGGTACAAATCGTGGCGGGATACCAAGAGATGAATACACTAACCAGATTCAAAAGGATGTAGGTTGCAGTAGGTACCAGCAGACGAAGAAGCTTGCACAGGATAGAGTAGCATGGAGAGCTGCATCAAACCACTCTCTGCACTGAAGACTACAACAACAACATTCTCCTATAACGATGAAGTACTCTTAACCCCATTTGCCTCTGAGCGTGTTGCATTTTCTCCCAGGAGTGTAGACCAAAGTCTGCCGGTGTTGTTTCTGTCTGTACGTCCATACTAATCTCAGCAACTACTGGAGGGGTTTGGATAAGATTTTCACTAACTTATGGACTGATTCACTAGGAAGGATTGTGAAAGTAGTTGATAAATATTTTTTTTTAGAAACTGTCTGAACTATGTCGAACCGAAGTTCCTCGTTACTGTCAAATGGTTCAAATGGCTCTGAGCACCAAAAGAATTAACAGCTGAGGTCATCAGTCCCCTAGAACTTAGAACTGCTTAAACCTAACTAACTCAAGGACATAACACACATCCATGCCGGAGGTAGGATTCGAACCTCCAACCGTAGCGGTCCACGGTTAGAGACTGAAACGCCTAGAACCACTCGGCTCGCTCCTGTCAAACCGACGTCTTTTCCATCTAACGGGAAAAGGCAGAACAGCTTCAAATTGAGCAGGGCTGACATACTGCAGCACCAGAATTGTAAGAGATACCAGGCAGCTGGCGCCAGCTACCGCCAGATTCCTAAATCACTTGCGATGCAGATGAGAATTTTTTCAAAATAATGTTTATGTAATGTGAAGAAAAATGTGGGAAATGGTCATACACTACTGGACATTAAAATTTCTACACCACGAAGATAACGTACTACAGACGCAAAATTTAACCGACAGGAAGGAGATATGCAAATGATTAGCTTTTCAGAGCATTCACACAAGGTTGGCGCCGGTGGTGACACCTACAACGTGCTGACATGAGGAAAGTTTCCAACCGATTTCTCATACACAAACAGCAGTTGACCGGCGATTCCTGGTGAAACGTTGTTGTGATGCTTCGTGTAAGGAGGAGAAATTGGTACCATCACGTTTCCGACTTTGATAAAGGTCGGATTGTAGCCTATCGCGATTGCAGTTTATCGTATCGCGACGTTGCGGCTAGCGTTGGTCGAGATCCAATGACTGTCAGCAGAATATGGACTCGGTGGGTTCAGGAGGCTAATACGGAAAGCCGTGGTGGATCACAACGACCTCGTATCACTAGCAGTCAAGATGACAGGGATCTTACTCGCATGGCTCAATCCCCGAGTCAACAGATGGGGACATGGACTATCAGCTCGGAGACCATGGCTGTGGTTACCATTAACGCTGCATCACAGACAGGAGCGCCTGCGTTGGTGTACTCAACGACGAACCTGGGTGAACGAATTACAGAACATCATTTTTTCCGGATGAATCCAGGTTCTGTTGACTGCATCATGTTGGTCGCATCCGTGTTTTGCGACATCGCGGTGAATGCACATTGGAAGCGTGTATTCGTCATCGCCATACTGGCGTAGCACCCGGCGTAATGCTATGGGGTTCATTGGTTACACGTCTCGGTCACCTCTTGTTCGCACAGACGCCACTTAGAACAGTGGACATTACATATCAGGTGTTTTACGAACCGTTGCTCTACCCTTCATTCGATGCCTGCAAAACCCTACATTTCAGCAGGATAATGCACGACCACATGTTGCAAATCCTGTACGGGCGTTTCTGGATACAGAAAATGTTCGACTGCAGCACTGGACAGCACATTCTCCAGATCTCTCACCAATTGAAAACGTCTGGTCAATGGTGGCCGATCAACTGGCTCGTCACAATTACGCCAACGACTACTCTTGATTAACTGTGGTATCCTGTTGAAGCTGATGATCAGTTGTACCAGTACACGCCATTCAAGCTCTGTTTGACTCAATGCCCAGGCGTATCATTGCCGTTATTACGGTCAGAGGTGGGTGCTCTGGGTAATGATTGCTCAAGAACTATGCACCAATATTGTGTGAACATGTAATCACATGTCAGTTATAGTATAATATATTGGTCCAATGAACACCAGTTTATTATCTGTTTTTTTTTTTTTTTTTTTTTTTTTTGGCGTAGCAATTTTAATGGCCTCTAATGCACTACGGCAGTCTTTTGGCTGGTGACTATGCCTGCCGAGTGTGGTATAAATACGACCACAAAAAGAAATGAGACCTAGCCCTTAATGAAACTTGAAGGCTTTGCTCGGCCTGACTTGGGGCAGGAAGCACCCGCAAATGCCGAAAGGAAGAAACTAATTTACCGAGGCGTAGGATGACTTCCGCACTAAATACGCAAGCCGAGGAAAATAGCTGTAGCCAGGCAAAATAACTTATCTCAAAGCAGGTGTGAAGTCAAGAGATTTCTTACTAGTTGGACACAAATTGGACATGGTGCTCAATAAACATATTACGAACCGGTGTTGGCAAATTTAAGGACAACGTAATGATCTGGGGATATTTAAAGAGGTCAATACTCTGTGAGTGTATAAACATACGGACAACGCAACGTCTGAGTCTATATAGCCCTGATACCTGAATTGAGGAGGATTAGTTGAAGGCGAAGGAAAAAGCTGTTGCAGTTGCTCGATTCTGAGTAAAGACAGGTTGATTTCTATTTTGCATGTTTGTTTTTTGTCAGGAGTGATATTCTTGGTGAGCCGCGTCAAACTAAAGACATATGACTAAAAAAATAAAAACTTATGTGTTTATAAGTTAGTTTAATTTCCTAACCTGGACTTGAAATTTAAGGAATACTCTGTGTATTCTTATGGCTCAAATAAATAAATAAGTGTCAATCAGTATTAATACCTAGACCACACGAAAAAACAAAGAGAGTACAATGAAGCGCAGAAGATACTAGTATAGGCATGCGTATTCAAAAAGTAAGGTATGTGAACTGGCAGAAGACGGCACTGCGGTCGCCAACTCCTATGTAAGACAACAAGTGTCTGTCGCAGTTGCTAGATCGGTTACTCCTGGTACAATGACAGGTTATCAAGATTTAAGTGAGTCTGAAGGTTGTGTTATAGACGGCACGAGAGTGATGGGACACAGCATCCCCGAAGGTAGCAATGATGTGGGGATTTTCGCGTACGGCCAATACATGAGTGTGCCGTGAATATCAGGAATCCGGTAAAAGATCAAATCTCCGAAAAATGGTTCAAAGTGCTCTGAGCACTATGGGACTTAACATCAGAGGTCATCAGTCCCCTAGAACGTAGAACTACTTAAACCTAACTAACCTAAAGAAATCACACACATCCATGCCCGATGCACGATTCGAACCTGCGACCGTAGCGGTCGCACGGTTCCAGACAGAAGCGCCTAGAGCCGCTCTGCCACACTGGCCTGCTCAAATGCGTGATATCGCTGCGGACGGAACAAGATTCTGCAAGGATGGGACCAACGACGACGGAAGAGGTTAGTTCAACGGGACAGAAGTGCAACCCTTCCTCAAACTGCTGCAGATTTCAATGCTGCGCCATTACCTACCGTCAGCGTGCGAACCGCTCAACAAAACATGATCGATATGAGCTTTCGGAGCTTGTGGCCCACTCGTGTACCTTTGATGACGGCACGACACAAAGGTTAACGCCTTGCGTGGGCCCGTCAGCGCCGACATTGGACTGTTGATGATTGGAAACATGTCGCCTCGTCGGACGAGATTCGTATGAAACTGTATCGAGCGGATGGACGTGTACGGGTATGGAGACAACCTCATGAATCCATGGACCATGCATGTCAACGGGGGATTCTTCAAGTTGGTGGAGGCTCTGTAATACGTGGGGCGTGAGCATTGGACTGATGACCCGTGATACATGTAGATACCACTCTGACAGGTGACACGTACGAACGCATGCCGTGTGATCACCTGCTACCATTGATATGCATTGTGCATTAGAAAGACTTGGACAATCCCATCAGTACAATGCGCCACCCAACACATCCACAATGGCTCCTTGAATACTCTTCTGGGTTTAAACACCTCCATTGGCTACCAAACAACCAAGACACGAATATGATTGAGCATATCTGTGGTGCTTTGCAACATTTTGTTCAGTAGAAATTTCCACCCCCTTTTAATCAAGGATTTTATCGACAGCACCGTAAGATTCATGGTGTCAGTTCCCTACAACACTGGTTCAGATATTAGTCGAGTCTATGCCACGTGCCGCGCGGGATTAGCCGAGCGGTCTTAGGCGCTGCAGTCAGGGACTGTGCGGCTGATCCCGGCGGAGGTTCGAGTCCTCCATAGGGCATGGGTGCGTGTGTTTGGCCTTAGGACAATTTAGGTTAAGTAGCGTGTAAGCGTAGTGACTGATGACCTTAGCAGTTAAGTCCCATAAGATTTCGCACCTATCTGAACATTTCCATGCCACGTCGTGTCGCGGCACTTCTGTGTGTTCGCTGGGACCCTACACGATATTACGTAGGTGTACCCATTTCTTTGGCTCTTCAGTGTACTTTCTATATAAACCCCAACAAACTATAATGAGAATTTTAAAGTGTTCTATATACATTGCTGCCTGTCTCAAAATTGTAGAATAATAATCATGCCTACAAAGATGAGTTAATCACATTACTGGCATTTAGTGTGACGGTCTATAGTCGAAAGCCATTAAGCACTGAACACCCTAGAATTGAAATTGTTTTTGGAAACATTATTGGAGGAGACAGTTATCACCATAGCGTAATTGCAATTAATCGCAACAGTTTACATCTCAAACCACGTTTATTGAAAGGTGACTGGCATCAGCCATCACACGAATATCGTCAGTCCTACGACCATGTTCATGTCTACATCTACATATACATCCATAGGCGGAGGGTACTTTGTGTACATCTAACGGTTCTCCCCTCTATTCCAGTCTCTTATTGTTCGTGGAAAGATTGTCGATATGCCTCCGTGTGGGCTCTAATCCCTCTGATTTTATCCTCATAGTGTCTTCCCGAGACATTAGTAGGAGGGAGAAATATACTGCTTGACTCCTTGGTGAAAGTATAATCTCAAAACTTCAAGAAAAGCCCGTACCGAACTACTGAGCCTCTCTCTTGCAGAGTTTTCCACTGGAGTTTATGTATCATCGCCGTAACGCTTTTGCGATTACTAAATGGTCCTGTAACGAAGCCCGCTGCTCTCCGTTGGATCTTCTCTATCTCTTCTATCAACGCTGTCTGGTACGGATCCCACACCGGTGCCCAGCATTCAAGCACTGGGCGAAGAAGTGTACTGTAACCTACTTCCTCTGTTTTCCGACTGCATTTCTTTAGGCTTCTTCCAATGAATCTCAATCTGGTTTACCGATGATTAATTTTATATTGTCATTCCATTTTAAATCACTCCTAATGCCTACTCCCAGATATCTAATGGAATTAACTGCTTCCAGTTGCTGACGTACTGTTTTGTAGCTAAATGATAAAGGATCTTTCTTTCTATGTATTCGCAGCACATTACACCTGTCTACATTGAGATTCAATTGCCAATACCTGCACCATAAGTCAATTCGATGCAGATACTCCTACATTTCAGTGCAATTTTCCGTTGTTACTACCTCTCCATATACTACAGCATCATTCGCAAAAAGCTTCAGTGAACTTCTGATCTTATCCACAAGGTGACTTATGTATATCGTGAATAGCAACGGTCCCACGACACTTCCCACCGGCACACCTGAAATCAGTCTTACTTCGGAAGACTTATCTCCATCGAGAACTGCATGCTGCGATCTGTTATCTAGGAACTCTTCAATCCAGGAGTACAGTGGCTCTGCGTGGAGCAGGAACCACTGAATGGCGATAGTCAAAAGCTCAGTCGTGAATGATTATAATCAATAATAGGTTCCCTCTCCATGCACAGGCGTTGCCCATCAAAATGGTTGTACGTCCGAGGATGACCATGTGACGATATGACCGAACTCTATGACCTTTTAAAAAATGTTCATTGAGATCTTGACTGTTATAACTAATTTCAAATCTAGAGAAGACTTTGGTCTCTAAATTGGTGTAAAATAGCAGACGACGGTGAAAATGTTTGTGGTCGCGATGTTGCCTGTTGTGAAGTTGACCGAGGCCACAGATACAACATCGAAGAGAGAATGGAAGGGATTCACACAACGATCCCACCCTGACTCAGTTCCCATCACAACGAGGCGTCAGTTAAGGTGCTGTCTAACGATACGGGTAGCCGCAAATGGGTAGGGGGTTAAGGGGGGGTGGGGGTGAGAGGCACACCGATGGCCTAGTTGTGCAGCCATTACCGTCAAACCCGCACACGCCGCCCTCGTACCGCCTGGACGAGCTAACGTTAATGCGGTTTAAAGTTTGTCCGTCGCCGCCACAGGTCTGCGGCCGTGAGCTCCAAGCCACTCCCGAAGCTATTGCTAACTCCACGGCGTTGGATAACTCCGCGAACGCACTGACCTAATTAAATCACACGCCTACTGGCGCAACGCGGATGGTTTGCATTCTGCGTTGGCAGAGCGAACTGCATCGTGAAATTTTACCTCAGGCATTACTTGCGGCTGAGATTCTCTCACTCTGGAGGCAAGGGCCTATATTGTTGGCAGCTTTCTAAGGATCCTTATAACGTTTCCTCCTTGTACTTAGTACTGAAGTGGTACTATAAATCATTCTGACGAACGCCAGTTATACTTCTTGTTATGGATGTATTATCATTCATTCTGTCTGCTTAAAGTCGTCACTTCCTCGTTCCTTTTATACAGGGTGGAAAATTGATCGTGACCCGGCCAAATATCTCACGGAATAAGCTTCAAACGAGAAAACTACAAACTAGGAATCTTGGCTAGCTGTAAGAGGGAGGCGCTATGGTGGGCCCACTAGATGGCGCTGCCATAGGTCAAACGGATATCAACTGTTTTTTTTTTAACTAGGAACCCCCATTATTATATTACATATTCGTGTAATACCTAAAGAAATATGAATGTTTTAGTTGGAACACTTTTTCGCTTTGTGATAGATGGTGCTGTAATAGTGACAAACTCATAGCTTACAATTTAGGACGAACAGTTTGTAACAGGTAGGTTTTTTAAATTATGATACAGAAACGTTGGTACGTTTGAACATTTTATTTCTGTAGTTCCAATGTCATACATGTACCTTTGTAAACTTACTTCCGAGAACGCAAGCTGTTACAGCGTGATTACCCGTAGATACCACAATAATGCAATAACTTCTCAAAATGATGTCCGTCAACCTCAGTGCATTTGGCAATACGTGTAACGACATTCCTCTCAACAGCGAGTAGTTCGCCTTCCGTAACGTTCTCTCATGAACTGCCAATGCGCTGGTGCGTGTTGTCAGGCGTTATCGTTGGATCACGATAACAAATATAATCAGAAATAAATCCGGGGACGTCAGATCCGGTGAACGTGCGTTTGCTTCGACGACCAATCCACATGTCTTGAAATGTGCTATTAAATACCTCTTCAACATCACACGAGCTATGTGCCGGACATCCATCATGTTGGAAGTACATAGCCATTCTTTCATGCAGTGAAACATCTTATAGTGACATCGGTAGAACATTACGTAGGAAATGAGCATACATTGCACCATTTAGATTGCCATTGATAAAATGGGGGCCAATATCCTTCCTCCCATAATGCCGCACCATGCGTTAACCCGACAAGGTCGCTGATGTTCCACTGGTCGCAGCCATCGTGGATTTTCCGTTGCCCAATGGTGCCCAATATTATGCCGGTTTACGTTACCGCTGTTGGTGAAGGACGCTTCGTCGCTAAATAGAAGGGTTGCTAAAAATGTGTCATTGTCCCCCTATTTCTCTTGTGCCCACTGGCAGAACTGTACACGACGTTCAAAGCCGTCGCCATGCAATATGGTACGAATGCAATCGATGTTGACGTAGCATTCTCAACAAAGACGTTTTTGAGATTCCCAATTCTCGCGCAATTTGTCTGTACTGATGTGCGGATTAGGGATTAGCCGCGACAGCAGCTAAAACACCTACTGGGGCATCATCACTTGTTGCAGGTCGTGGTTGAGTTTCACATGTGGCTGAACACTTCCTGTTTCCTTAAATAACGCAACTATACGGTGAACGATCTGAACACTTGGATGATTTCCAGGATCCCGAGCAGCATACATAGCACACACCCATTCGGAATTTTTATCACAATAGTCATACATCAACACGATATCGACCTTTTCCGCAATTGATAAACGGTCCATTTTAAGATGGGTAATGAATCACGAAGCAAATACCGTCCGCACTGGTGGAATGTTACGTGATATCACGTACTTATACGTTTCTGACTATTACAGCGCCATCTGTCACCAAGCGCAAAAAGTGGTCCAACTAAAACATTAATATTTCTGTACATACTACACGAATATGTAATAAAAAAGGGGGCTCCTATTAAAAAAAAAAACGCAGTTGATATCCGTTTGACCTATGACAGCGCCATCTAGTGCACCAACCATAGCGCCATTTGGTTTCCCCCTTTAAGCTAGACGTGTTTTGCTCTTTGTAGATTTTTCGTTTGACGCTTATTTCGTGAGATATTTGGACCGGTCAGCATAAATGGACCACCCTGTATAGTAACGGAATAGAATAGTAGGGTAGTGTAACCACTTGGCCAACTGATAAAGTAGCAATTCTTTGGACAGGAGGGAAGGAACATTTAAGTATGACGTCCAGTCAATGAAACACTCGTTAAAAACAAGTTGAAGCTCGGGTTTGGTAAGGTTGTGGAATAAATTATGCATTCTTTTTCAGTGACACCATCCCGAATCGTCAGCCACAGCGAACATATAAATAAAAATTACCATGATTGATTTTGTATTTCTTAGTACTCGCATTATTGTCATCACCCAAGAAAGAACACTAGTATAGTAAACAAACAAACACCGTCTCAATCACTTCAATTTGCACTGAATGTAATATTCAAGTCTGGCTCCACAAAGAATAGTTTGTCAACTAAAATAAAATACATATTTGACGATGGATTAAAAAATATAAAATACTTACACCACACTTACGATGTCTACATTTTGCGTTAGTCGACAAACTGCACCTTGCGAAGCCAGACCTGAACGTGATATGTTACCAACTCAGTAACCACCTTATAGACGGAACACCACCATATCTCACCACTGACTTCTAGTATCAGCTGCACGCAGTTGACGTCAGCAAGTGTATGTGACTGAAGATGGTGTTGTTGCAACGTTGAAACTAGTTGCCAAAATAAAATCGACAGCTTAAATACAGCTGGAGGAATTTCTTCATTTTTAATATCAATTATAAAAGGACGCAGTATTGACCCAAATGATGTTGACTAGCAAAGGAACTTAATATCACAAGGCGAGTGAGTAAAACATTTAAATGTATTTAACAAATACATACACCGTCGTTTGACTATCACACACAGTCTCTTATGGAGACCATAGTAACAAGGTTCTCTGATGCAGAGAAATATCTCAGACACTTTGAACAAATAACTCACCAGGCCATGATGGAATAACATTTTGGGTTTCCAAAGAATACTCGACGTTACTTGTCCCTTACTTAGCTGACACCTATCGCAAGGCTTTTGTCGGTGCATAGACCCAAGAGACTGGAAAAAAGCGCAGGTGGCTGCTGTGCATGTGAAGGGTAAGAGAACGGACCCACAAATTACAGACCAGTATCGTTTAGACAGGTTTGCTGATGAATTCTTGAACATACGATCAAAAAAAAAAAATAATGGCTCTGAGCACTATGGGACTTAACATCTATGGTCATCAGTCCTGTAGAAGTAAGAACTACCTAAACCTAACTAACCTAAGGACATCACGCAACACCCAGCCATCACGAGGCAGAAAAAATCCCTGACCCCGCCGGGAATCGAACCCGGGAACCTGGGCGTGGGAAGCGAGAACGCCACCGCACGACCACGAGATGCGGGCGATCATACGATCGGTTCAAAAATTGTTCAAATGTCTCTAAGCACTATGGGACAACACCCGAGGTCATCATTACCATAGACTTAGAATTATTTAAACGTAAGGACATCACACACATCCATGCCCGAGGCAGGATTCGAACCTGCGACCAAAGCCGCAGGGCGGACTGAAGCGCCTAGAACTGCTCGTGCCACAACGGCCGGCTGTTCAAAAATATTAAATTCCCTCGAGACAGAAAAGCTGCTGTCCACGAACCAACGCAGATTTAAGAAGCAATGCTCCTGCAAAACTCATCTGCCGTTTTCTCGCATGACAGCTTGTGCACAATAGGTGAAGGGAAATAGGCAGGTTCCACATTCCTTGATTTCGGAAAAACATTTGACAAAGTGTTCCACTGCAGACAATTCATGAAGGTACGAGCATATGGAATAAGTTGCCACATATATGGGTGGCTCGACAACGTATTAAGTAACGTAAACCAGTAATTTGTTCTGGACATCGAGTGTACATCAGAGACAAAATAAGTGTGTGAAATCTTATAGGATTTAACTGCTAAGGTCAACAGTCCCTAAGCTTACACACTACTTACCCTAAATTATCCAAACGACAAACACACACACCCATGCCCGAGGGAGGACTGGAATCTCCGCCGGGATCAGCCCCACAGTCCATGACTGCAGCGCCCTAGACCGCTCGGCTAATCACAGACGGCCGTCAGAGTCAATCGATAGTCAGGAGTGTCCAAGAGTGTGTGATTGCTCTACTGTTAATTTCTATATTCATAAATGATTTGGGGGACAGGGAGAACAGCAGTCCGCGGCTGTTTGTTAATGACGCTGGGGTGCATGGGAAAGTGTCCTCTTTGAGTAACTGAGGGAGAATACATGACGACTGATACAAAATTTGTAGTTAGTGTGATAAATGGCACCTAGCTGTAAAGGTAGAGAAATCGCGTTAATATAGATTACTAGGAAAAAGAAACCCATAATATACCAGTACAGCATTAGCCGTGTGCTGATTCAAACAGTCACGTCGATTAAATATAGAGGCGGCGTAACATTGGAAAGCGATATGAAACGGTTCAAGGATGGTGAGGATTCTAGTAGGGAGGGTGAGTGATCAATATCGGTTGATTGTGAGAATTTTAGAAAAATAGGGTTCAGCTGTAAGTCAGAGCGCGTATTGGACACTGGGCCTCTGCGCGGCCCATTGTTGATTACTGCTCGAACATTTGGTATCCGAACTACGTCGGACTTAACAAAGATACCGAAGCAATTCAAAGACGGGTTGCTAGACTTGTTCGGCTCGAACAACACCTTAGTGTTAAGGAGATACTTTGGGAATTTAAATGGGACCCCCTGAAGGGAAGACAACGTTCTTTTCGAATAGCTCAACTGAGGAAATTTAGAGAACTGGCGTTTGAAGCCATGTCCAGCATAATTCTACGAGGGTGAGTAAAATGAAAACTTTTAATATATTTTTACATACTGTTTATTGTGCGGAAGTGGTACATAGCTTTTTCTCTTTTCAACATCATCTCTCCCACGCTAAATGAAAGTCCTCCAGCGCTTATAAAGTTCATAAATTCCTTTAGAAAATAAATTCTTTTGGTAATCCACGAAACCACTCATGGACCTCGTGGCGTACCTCTTCATCAGAACGAAACTTCTTTCCTCCCATTGCGAATTTGCGTTGTCCAAACGTATGGAAATCACTCGGGGCAAAGTCTGGTGAGTATAATGGACGAGAAAGACACTCAAAATGCAGGTCTACGATTGTCGCTACTGATGTACGGGCAGTGTGGGGCCTTGCATTCTCATGTTGCAAAAGGACACCTGCTGACAGGAATCCAAGTCGCTTTAATTTGATTGCAGGCTGCAGATGATTTTTTAGGCGATCTGTGTGTAATGCACTGGCGACAGTGGTCCCTCTAGGCATGTAATGCTCCAAAATGACGCCTAAGCATCAATACGTCGTTCTCTCATTACAGGAGTCAGCTCCCGTGGCACCCGTCTTGCAGACACTTTGTGAAACTGGAGCACATCATGAAAAACGTGGTATGCTGACCCATGACTAATATGTAAACATGCCGCACTGTCATTCAGTGTCACTGGGCGGTTTTCCTTCACTACGGCTTCAATTGCTGCAATGTTCTGTGGACTTACAACTCGTTGTGCCTTACCTGGACGAGGAGCATCTTCCACTGAATTCACACCATTTGCCAACTACCTACTACATTTGTAGACTTGCTGCTGTGACAGATATGCATCACCGTACTGAACCGTCATTCGTCGATGAATTTCAATAGGTTTCACACCTTCACTACGCAGAAACCGAATAACAGAACGTTGTTCTTCCCTGGTACAAGTCGTAAGTGGGGCGGCCGTCTTTATACTAACACTGTGACGGTATGTTTGCAACTGCACTATGCTGCCACCCACACACATTTCAGCACGCTGTTTGTAGCATGCTTAGCAACTTACAGGATAACGGCGCGAAATTTCGATTTGTTATTACAAATTTAAGGTTTTAATTTAACTCACCCTTGTACTACCACCACCGTACATTTCGCGTAAGGGTTAATAAGATTGGGCAGGAAAAATTAGAGCATGCACGCGACTATAAATACAGTCGTTTCTGTCTTGCTCTGTTTCCGAGTGGAGCTTGAGAAGAAATGACCAGTCAGTAATGGTATAGTATATTCTTCGGAACACACCGTATTGTGGCTTGCCGATTATGTACGTAGATGAGGATGTAGAAAGCTGAAGTATACCACCTCAACCTGAATCAACTACTGCATCAACATCTTGAGTGACTGTAGTATGGACGGTCGAGCTAGCCCTCCGACTTGAACGTTTTTTTTTAATAGTTGAAATGGCTCTAAACACTATGGGGCTTAACATCTCAGGTTATCTCTCCCGTAGACTTAGAACTGCTTAAACCTAACTAACCTAAGGACATCACACACAACCTTGCCTGAGGCAGGATTCGAGCCTGCGACCATAGCAACTGCGTTGTTCCCGACAGAAGCGCCTAGAACCGATCGATCACAGCGGCCAGCATACGTTTTTTAATTTCAAGGATTACAGTGAGAGCAACATAGTGACTGATTACCGTGTATTAAAGTGCTACTGGGAAATCAATACCAAACGAATAAGTGAAAAATTAATACCAAAGCATTGCGAATCTTACCTCATGTATACGTGAATTTCATTCGTTATAAACACAGTTGAATCATTCCGCTCATTTTGCCCATTCAATGTCTTTCTCCTATTGACCGATTTCAGCGGTTATTGAAGTTTCTGGTTACAGTCATATAAATCAATAGAAAAGGCTTTTCCAAAACAGCTGTGGTTGGTATACTGTGTCACACAAACGGTTGTATCCACTTCCAATTTATTTAACGTTACCTGTGCATTTCTCACAGCATGATAGGTGTTTGTACGTTGACTGAGTACACCATATGAGTTCAGACTCATACCTTCATTTTAAGCTATTCTCAATCATATGGTCTGAAAATTGTGAGTTAGCATAAGTAACGAAAATGTGTAACTAATATTATTAAAAATCACCTTGAGTTATTCATTGTTTTGTCTGTATTCGCAGCAAGGAAAAGATGCATTAATCCCAGTTATTCCCTTACCTTCTGATCGATGATAGGGGCTAGATAGAAACAGAGGAATGATGAACAGCAGGCAGAAAACAATGCTGACTTCCTAAACAGTAAGATTGGGTATCATTTTACGTAGAGGTACTAATAATAATACAAGTCTGGTTGATACAATGCAGGTGAAGGAAGTTTAGTAAAGCAAAAGACAACACATCTCAATAAGAGCATTCTGAATGTTATGTCTAAAGCACCGTAGTGTGTGGAAATTTGAAACGGGCTGTAAGATTATCGAAAACGCAGAACTGGCGTTAGGTAACAAGTAGTATGAAAAAGACATAAATTAAGTAGATTTATTAAGTATCCACCGGTTATAAAATATTTTATGGATGATTAATGACGGCAAAAAGTACTTCACAGAAGAGTGGATACGTTGTACGAGCGCACAAGTGCGAAATCAGTGGTGGTATGCAAATATAATGATCAAGATGATTGTTGATGATGAACTCTGGAGCAGTAGACAAAAAACAATGGGAGACTATCAGAGCTATGAAATGGAGAACAGCATTAAAAAAACTAGTATAATAAAGAAAATTAGAGTGATTTAATTAATCTGGTTCATGTGGGTTCCACACTATCAGTACACAAAAACTTTCGTTACATTATCATTAAAATGGAAAATACGTATAATATTCCCGAAACAGTGTTTTGGGGCACTGCAAGTGTTTTGCGAATGATGTGGTTAGTGTGGGTGAAATTCCGCTTCAATGTGTTGACGATGCCGATGCTCAGGGAGGCGTGGCCACATTAAATCGAACGAGAGCAGTCAGCGCGTTAATTGAATAGAGTGGGAGGAACTAAATAGGTTTGCCTTGCGAGGCAGCCACATGGAAGGTGAATTATAGCTAGGTCAATGTAGATTGTCACACGAATTTCATGACACGGCTGCACCGTGTGCACATATTTGCGTAAGCCAGAGTAAAACATAGAACACTGCACCACGTTGGCAACACTGATGCCACAGACTAATTCACCATCATAGTTCCTGTATGAATAAAATGCAGTTGTCAAAATTAATGTTGCATATTACTTTATTGTCAGCTCTGGACATAATTGGAAACGAATGCCGGCCGCGGTGACGGAGCGGTTTTAGGCGCTTAAGTCCGGAACCACGCGGCTGCTACGGTAGCAGGTTCGAACCCTGACTCGGGTATGGATGTGAGTAATGCCCTTAGGTTAGTTAGATTTAAGTAGTTCTAAGTCTAGGGGACTGAAGTCCTCAGATGTTAAGTGCCATAGTGCTCAGAGCCAATTGAAGCTTTTTTTTTTTTTTTTTTTTTTTTTTTAACGAAACTTAATAGCAAGCTGGGACGCCGTTTAGCCATGTGTTTTACAGCGTCATCTACACCTGACACGCTTACAATTCGACCTCATTATGGACTTCCATTTGACTTCAAAAAACGGCTCTGAGCACTATGGGACTTTACATCTGAGGTCATCGGACACTTAGAGCTGGTTAAACCTAACTAACCTAAGGACACCACACACATCTATGCCCTACACAGGATTCGAAGCTGCGACCGTAGCAGTCGCAAGGTTCCGGACTGAAGCGTCTAGAACCGCTCGGCCACCTCGGCCACCTCCATTTGACTGTCTGGTCGTATCACACAGTCTGGGGCGTTCACATGCGTCACTGGTCCGATGTAGTACTGCGTCGGAACGTGAGTGCAGCCATATTCGACAAGGTTGAATCGACCATTTCTGACCACCACTAGGGAGGATCGTCGTACTGCGCACCTAGCATATCGTAAACCCTTCACGTCTACGTCTACCATCCGAGAAAAAACAGTGAATTGAAACTTCCTCGGGGATGAAAACTGTGCAGAACTGGGATTCGAACCGGTGACAGTTGGCTTTCGCAGGCAAGTGCTCCTCGTATGAGCTATCCAACCGCAACTCAAGACCCGCCCTCACAACTTTGCTTCCGCCAGTACCTCATCATGAGGCAGTGGCAAAGCTATGAGGGCGGGTCGTGAGTAGTGAATGGATAGCTCAGACGATGATCACTTCCCCGCGAAAGGCAACTGCCACAGGCTCGATTCCTCTTTCGGAACACAAGTTTAATCTGCCACAAAGTTGCAAATCTCGCACCAGGGTGCTGAGTGAAAATTTCATTCTGGATGTAATGGAGCCTATGCTAAATTTTGTGTTGACCCGCACAACTGGGCGAAGACCAGCAGCAACCAAACTAGGGAAATACCGTTTCATTTGAAGGCCACCGTTAACAGCACAACACAAACGGCTTCATTTGGAGTTTTTCCGAGACGGGGTAGCATGGACTGCTGGAAGTGGTGTCGCATTGTTTCCAGTGATGAATCGTGATTATTCACTATCCCATTCAGGACAATTAGGCAGTATAGACGGCGGCCTGGGAAGCGCCCCCATGCTTCCAACGTTCTGGAGAGCCACAGTAATATTATTCCCGAACTTATGGTGCGGGAAGCAAAAGGGTATGACTCCGGGTAATGGCTGGTAGTGAGTAAGGGAACCCCTACAGCATCACGGTACGTCATGGGCATCTCATGCCTTCATGTGTTACTTTTTATGTGGCAGTTTCATGGCACTAATGTTCTACAGGACAATGGCTTTCCACACAGCAAGTGAATCTATAAATGATCCGCACGATGTTTAGGGATTCCTGTGCGCTGCATAGTTTTCAAATCAGTGCCCGATAGATCTCCGTCTCGGTGCCCAATGTCCAGGACGTCTAGGACCTGTTACAGCAGTTCTGTTTCAGATTACGTTAAGAGAGGATGGAATGTATTTCCTACATCCATCCTGACTGACGGAATGGTTGCATCCAAGCCATAGGTGGTGCAACAACATACAGATAATAGCGCTCTTACTGGCAAGTTCTTTGTAAATTTCGTTACTGGCAAGTTCTTTATAAATTTCATTCGTTATTGTAGTTACTGATGTAACTTCATTTATCCTCTCAACCTATGAAGTTTCATTTCGTTTCCTCGTCCCCTTTTGGGAGCTGCACGTTTTTCTCAGGCAAAGTAGTAAGGAACCAAAGACTAAATCACAACATTGGGTTTCATAGCTTGCTTATAGTGAAAGTAACGTTTCAGTGTTTTGCCTAAACATGTTTCTTCTTCATGTGGTATTTTGATTCAAGCTAGTGAAACAAATTTTAAGTAATAAAATTTTACACCGAAAAATTGATCAAAAATTTATATTTCTTTTGATAAAATTACCTTGTTTTTTATCTACATTTACACACATGATCTTCAGGCGACCACACAGTGCATGACGGAAGATATCTTGTACTACTATTAGTCCAACATTTCCTGTTCCACTGGCAAACCGAGCCTCGAAAACCGACTCTCTGCCCTGTAATTTCTGTTACCTTGTGTTTACGATACTTACGTGAAATGCACATTACCGACAGTTTGATCGTCTTGTAATCAGTCGCAACTATCGATTACCTAAGTGTATTATTCAGCCTGTGTCGAAAATAGCATCTAATTCCGTCCAGGGATTGCCACTTGAATTATCGAAGCACCACTGCACTTACTGGCTGTTGATTGAACCTAGTGGTAACACCTCGAACAGCACGCCTGTCAGCTGCTACTGCGCTTTCCTTTAATCCGACCTTGTCGGGATCGCCAACACTCCAATAGTACTCAAGAATGCGTCGTACTTGTGCCGTGTACGCCAACTCCTCTATAGATGAGATACATTTCCTAGAATTCTCAATGTAAACGTACTGCTGAACTAAAGAGCTCGTTCCACTTCATTGCACTTTGCAACATTACGCCTGGACATTTAATAGACTGGACCATGTCAAGCTGATCATCATTTGATACTGTAAACCAAAATTGCTGGGATGTTATTACCAGTCATGTGCATTAACTTCCATTTTTCTATATTTGGAGAACACTGACATGCGTTAAACGAACTGGAAATATTGTCTAAGTCATTTTGCATCCTCCTACAGTTACTCAACGACTCAACGACGACACATTTTCGTGCAAGACAGCATTATGAGCAAACAACCGCTGTTGGCTGCCCACCCCGTCGGGCAAATCATTTAGGCAGGTAGAAAATAGCAGCGGTCCTGTCACACTTCACTGAAGTACTCCGGGCAAATCCTTCGTCTCCAGTGAACTCTCGCCGTCAAGAACAACGCAGTTTTCTCTTACTTCAGATGTCTTCCTACCACTCATATATTTAAGAATCTATTCCGTATGGTCGGACCTTCTTTAACAGTCAGCAATGTGGCTCTGTATCACACGGCTTCTGGACAGGAATCTGGAACCTGCCTGTTGCCCTTGATCTATAGTGCGAGTTGCGGGCAAGCACAGTTTCCCACTAGCGATGCTTTTCTGCAAGAATTCTCCAGCAAACTGATGTTAAGAAAACATCGAATTGAGCGGGCCTTTCTTTCACGTTTCACATAAACAGCACTACTCTGTACTTTTTTCCGGTGGGATCGGACTTTGTTCTAGGCAAGAGATTCACTATAAATACATATGAAGTAAGGATCAATGGATCAATGCCGATGATTACTCTGCGTATAAGCGAAATAGGTTTCCTTCTGCACCTGGCGACTTATTGGTTTTCAGCTATTTCTGCTACTTTTCAACGCTTAGAGTGCCTATTTCTATGATCCCATACAACAGTCAGTGCGATTGTCAATGGATGGTATATCCGTACGGTCCTCCTGCGTGAATGAAGGTTTAAATGTTGAATTAAAATTTCGATTTTCCTTTTGCTGTCCTCTACTGGTACACCATATTGGTCGAAGGGTAATTGAATGAAAATCTTTGCCTTACTCAGAGATTTTACTCAGGACCAGGATTTTGTCTGATTGTCGGCAACGTGTTTCACCAACGTATGGCTGTGGAATTTGTTGTAAACTCCTATGCTTCGTGCATCGATGTACAGGGTGGCGCAGGGGAAAGGAAAATTTTGAACGATTCAGTTCGCAGCACTGCAGCAACGGCAGATGTTCGAAACTTTGCACAATTGATGTGAACGCATTGCCATTTAGTAATCATGGAGAATTGGACTGGTGTGGAACGAGCAGTAGCTGTGAGAGCGTTTTACAAAAATGGTGATAGTGCGACAGCCGCGACAGCATTACTAGCTTGGACGTCATGGACGTGTCCCATCTGAGCATGCGATTACAACGTGGGTGCGTAATTTTTAAGAAACAGGATCTGCCTTGAAAAAGAAACCTTTAGGTGGCATTCCAACGGTACGTACCCCAGAGAACTTTGCAGCTGCTAGAGCTGCAATCGAGAGAAGTCCTCGCCGCTCCGTTCGACAGCATGCATCTTCGCTAGGGATTAAGCGACGAAGCTTACAAAGAATACTGCACGAATTAGACTTCCATCCCTTTAAGTTGCAGATTGTTCAACACTTACATTAACGAGATCTAGCGTCACGTATGGAGTTTAGTAGCCAGATATTGGCTAAAATCAACGAGGACGCGAATTTCCTTGGTAACTGATGGATATCAGACGAAGCCCATTTCCACCTGAACGGATTCGTGAACAAACAGAATTTTCGTTATTGGGCACAGGACAATCCTACTGAGTTTCACCAGCGACCACTACATAGCGCCAAGGTCACAATATGGTGTGCTGTATCATGTCATGGTGTTATCGGCCCTTATTTTATTTGAACGTGAGAATGGTAGTGCAGTGAGAGTAACATCCGCTCGATATGTTGAAATGCTTCAAACATTCTTTACACTGACACTGTACGAGCTTAATCTTAACGTAGAAAACGTGGTTTCAGCAGGACGGGGCCACGCCACACACTGCTCGACAATCGGTGGCAGCAGTTCGAGCAGTTCGTCAATTGTTCGGAAGACGCATTATTTCACGTAACGGGGACACTGATCCCTTGATCTTAGTGTGTGTGACTTCTTCCTGTGGGGATATTTTAAAGGCAAGGTGTACCGTACACGCCCTGCAACAATCCATGAACGGAAGGAGAACATTGAAAACGAAATCACTGCCATTCCCCAAGATTTGCTACACCGCGCATTCCAGAGTTTTCATAACAGGCTTTTAGAGTGTGAACGCCGAATGGGAGCACATCTTTCCAATGTCATCTTTAAGAAGTAAAGAGACGGTTTTTGGACATTTTGATTGTGAAGACATACTGAATAACGGCATACTAAATACATTCACTTTCGTTAATAAATTACGAGTTTTATGAATTTATTCATGGAAATGACGTTATTTCGAAATTTCCCGTTTGCCTGCGCCACCCTGTATTTACAGGACCACAGATTTTTACTAATTTAGGTCTCTTGGCATTTCTAGGTTCTGTTTTGGTTCGAAAGTGAAAAAAATGTATACTTCCTCAATATTTTAAACATATAGTTTATTTATTTTTACTATATCATGGTGCTTATTTTCCATCACAAATTCACTTAATCGGCACATACTCGTCCAGAGCAAGATTGACAATGAGTTTCAACTTTGCCCTTAATTCAACTGCGTCCATCATATTTAAAATAATTTACACCCATTAACTGTATAATTGAGTTGATAACAACTCCTTATCTCATCTTTGCAGCATAAAATCTCTTCTCACCTTCTAGATGGAGCTATAATATTTTGTAACGAGCGTTGGTATCATTACATGGTGACCAATAATCACAGTTTCTACACTGATACACTCAACAAGAAAATGCGTATTTGCAGTTACAGTGTATAAACTACTTTCATGGCGTGTGGGTTGTGAAATTAGGTGCTTAAAATAGTGTTCGGAAAAACTTTTCAGAACTACTTCATAAGGCTTCAGCACGCCAACGGCTGTGAGTCCCTAGACGCCCTACTCAATACTAGCCTGCTACTAATTCTCGCGTTACCGAACGTTGACTTTCTTTGAATGATACAGGAAATGTTACTGTTGAATTGGTTAGCTGGTAAAAACATCCAATTATTAATTTGAGTTCATCTAGGCTGGTTACTCGTGTCCACATTTCTTCACGATCAGACATAATATGGACCTCATAGACAAGATGAGCACCTAACTTCCTTTAAGTTATAGCCCGCCATTTGGATACGCGTGTCATGCCTCTTTGAATAATACGGAGCCTTTTGCTTCTAGTTTCACCAGGCTCTCTATTCCGAGTACAATCTGAGCGTGGAAACTTTCCAGGGCGGTGGTAAATTCAAAGATTCTTCAATGATTCTGTTCCGAATGTGTCAACAGTCACTGTTAAAATTTTAACATTCGAAGTGTATTTACTTAGTACTTGATCTCATTTGAACAGTGTAAGCTCTGGTTTCGCCCCATGATCAAGGTTAGCATTCACTGCTTCCACCGCTGCTCGTAGATACTGAGCATGGCCTGAGAACCCCATGGACAGGCATAATTCGTACCGAAGTGAGAAGCTGAAGATGATTACAACCTCTACAGGCTTCGTACACACCTCGGATGAAGTTCTTGGGCAGACATACCGAGCGTACATTGTACTTATTTCCAGATATGGACGCTATTTTCCTATGGTGTTGCATAACGAGCCTAACACTGGAGCGTCTGGTAACTAGAATAACCTCCCTTCCGTGCCCTTACTCCGGCTCTTCTTGAATGAACAGCCGTTTGTCCACTAGCAAATTGAATGGACGAGTCCGGATGGCCAATCCCCACATTTATCCTTCGCATCGACTAACATGAACATATAACTCCACTCATTCTGCGGCAAGCCAGGTTTCCCCACCTCAAACATGATGGAAGAGCCCATGGGTGAGCAAAGCGACATCTGAGATGTCACTTGGCAATACACTAGCTTCTCTGACGCCACTGCTACGCGAAACCTACAGACGTCTACCGGCCAATAGCAGCGTCTACAGCTGGTCGAGAAATCCAGCCAGATTCTGCTGTGTCAACGCACAGTGCACACACACCCTACCCTACGTACAATTAAAATTCAGGTGAAGTAAACAGGTAAAAAATAGTTGAATATTAAGTTATGTTATTGTGGATCGGTTCTTGAGCTAACATGTCACTATACATAGGGTGAGACAGGAGGAAAGACACACGCGTCGAAGGGTGACAGTATTGGTGATTCTGAAAAAATAACTTCCTATGGAGATGTGTCGTATTCCGAATGGCTTCCCTTTAGAGCACTTTAAAAGTTTTGTACGTTTTTCAAAAAATTTCAAATGTGTGTGAATTCCTAAGGGATCGAACTGCTTAGGTCATCGGACGCTAGGCTTACGCACTCCTTAGACTAAGTTACGCTGAGAACAACACTCACACACACACACACACACACACACACATACATACACACGACGGAAGGAGGACTCACAAATGGTTCAAATGGCTCTAAGCTCTATGGGAGTTAACATCTGAGGTCATCAGTCACCTAGAACTTAGAACTACTTAAACCTAACTCACGTAAGAATATCACACACATCCGTGCCCGAGGCAGGATTCGAACCTGCGACCGTAGTGGTCGCGCGGTTCCAGACTGAAGCTCCTAGAACCGCTCGGTCACATCGGACGGTCACGGAGGACCCGAGCCTCCGGCGGGAGGGGGCGCGCATTCCGTGACGAGGCGCAACTCCGCGGTCCGTACGAGGTTTTCCTTTTTTTTTTCTTTTGAATCACCTGAAAACAGCGGAGTCTAGATAAAACGGATCGCAGTACATGAATAATCTGCACTACATTTTCTTCAGAAAAAGGTTCTATTCATTTTTTCTCTAGGGCAAAGACTTCGCGAGAAGAGAGCTAGAGACTATTGAAAATCTCTCGCGACGCTTATAAGCTGTACCTTAGGTAGTTTTTGTAGCCCAATTTGAGATAGTTTACCGACATGATAGGCCACAGTGTCCTCTATCAAATTATTCATCTCGATATCCTCTACGCTACTGCGGTATGTTATTGAGATCGCTAAACACAGGAAGGAGTAGGACAAGTAAAGTATGGAAGGACGAATCGAGAATAGCAGCATCATTTGCCGTTTGAATGGTTACATTTATTTAACCACCACATAACAGTTGCACAAACCAGCGTTCTAGGGCAGTTGAAGACACGCTTCAAATGCAGACAGCGCTGTCTAATAACAACAAGCCCCTTTTTACGATCAACATAAACGATCTGGTTGATGGTGTTGACCGCGACCTTAGACAGTTTGCCGATGATGCTGTAGTCTACAGAAAAGTAGTATCACACGAAAGATGTGAACAAATCAATGAGGCTTTGCAGAAAATAAGTGCTTGGTGTTATGACCGGCAGTTATCTCTCAATATTAGTAAGTGTAACCTACTGCGTTAACAAGCTGAAAACTCAATTAATGTACGAGTACAAAATAAATTTTAAAAACAAGTAAGAAATTAATCAGCTTGTTAAAAATTAATGAGGAATTGGGATTAGCAATTGATGTCAGGAATAGCGCTTTTCAGCAGTTAAGAAACTAAGCAATTTGTCAAACATTAACGGGTATCTGAGTCAGCCAAGCAGCATATTAATAATTAAAACTTTGATATTTATAAAAATTTCAATTGACTTTTAAATACAATATTTTAAATAGTTTCAGTGGATTTTGTAACGACAGTAGTAATATAAGCAATGCGTCACGTCTGTTGGTGACATAAGTTCAGAACCAGGAGAAGCTATACAGATATAGTTCAGTACCGCGACAGGCGGAATAACCCGTCGGACAGAATGGAATGGACTGTGTGAATTTGCCACCCACGTCTGTGTTGGTGGATGGGGCAGGTCCCGTACGAAGTGAATTACAACAGACTAACAACTAATCTTAGAGAACTAGCAACAATGCACTGTCTTACAAGGGCGGCACATATTCCGTTATATTACCATTTAAAATTCAAACATAAATGAATAAAAAAAAATTGTCAAATCAGCGAATATGGTGATAAGCAACAAAATACTTAACAATTGTTAAGTATTTTGTTGCCCAGGTCATAGCAATATATAAAAAGGCACATAATTACCGGCCAGACAAGAGTAACAAGGTGTCCCCAGGGCAGCATAATAGGTCCTCTGCTTTTTATGCTTTACATGAACGATCTATTTGATGGTATGGACAGCGGCCTTACACTGTTGGCCAATGATGCTGTAGTCTACAGGAAAGTAGTATCACACGAAAGTTGTTGACAAATCAACGAGGATTTGCAGAAAATAGATGTGTAGTGTAATGACTGGCAGTTATCTCTCAACAAAAAATGTACAAATGTGTGTGAAATCTTATGAGACTTAACAGCTGAGGTCAGCAGTCCCTAAACTTACACACTACCCAACCTAAATTATCCTAATGACAAACACACACCCACGTACCCTAAGGAGGACTTGAACCTCAGCCGCGACCAGCCGCACAGTCCAGAACTGCAGCGCCTTAGACCTCTCTGCTATCTCTCAACATTAGTAAGTGTAAGCTACTGAGTATAACAAGGCGAAAATTCCCATTAATTTATGAGTACAAAATAAATGATCAGTCATTGGAAGCGGTAACGTCAGTCAAGTATCTGGGTGTGACTATTCGAAATGATCTCAAATGGATTGATCAGATTACACAAGTAACGGGTAAGGCGAACTTCAGATAGCGGTTTATTGGTAGAATTCTTAAGCGATGCAGTCCTTCAACAAACGAAATAGCTTACAATACGTTGGTTCGTCCAGTCTTGGAGTATGGTTCGTCTGTGTGGGACCCTAACCAGTTGGGTGAGAATAGAGAGATTGAAGAGGTCTAAAGAAGAGCTTCAGGATGTGACTGGTACATTTAGCCATCGCGAGAGCGTTACAGATCTCATAGAAAGTTTTAAATGGGACACTTTCGCAGATAGATGGCGCGCCAAACAGAAGGAGTTGCTCACTAAATTTCGAAGTGTGATCTTCACGGAGTATGTAGAGCATATATTATTACCATCAACATTCAAATGGCGCAATGATCACCATTCAAAGATAAGTGAAATAAGCGCTCGTACTGAGGCGTTCAGACAGTCGTTTCTCCCTCGCGCGATCCGCGAGTGGAAGAGAGGATGGGAAATATGACATTGGCACGAATTGTGCCCTCTGCCACACACCGCTTTGTGCTTAGCGGAGTATATATGAAGATGTAGATGTGGATAAGAACCGCTGAAAAACCGGTGGCCAAGCTCAGGTGCAATATAGGCTAAACAAACAAGTTACGCACATATTAACGACCTAATGGTCGCCATGAGGCCTTTTAATATGCCACCAAATTTGAAAACTTATCTTTACCCAAATTTACAAAAATTTCAAGAATGCTTAGTAGTGGCGAAGATAATGTGTCCTAAACCCTGTGCCGGCCGGGGTGGCCGAGTGGTTCTAGGCGCTACAGACTGGAACCGCTCGACTGCTACTGATGCAGGTTCGAATCCTGCCTCGGGCATGGATGTGTGTGATGACCTAAGGTTAGTTAGGTTTAAGTAGTTTTAAGTTCTAGGGGTCTGATGACCTCAGCAGTTAAGTCCCATAGTGCTCAGAGCCATTTGAACCTGAACCCTGTAGCTGAACAAAATTTGATACAAGAAAACTTAATAAATGCCCAGAGGATAAGATCTGAAAGTAATTTAGCCAAAGCACATGACAAGGAACCTTGCGTGAACCAAACAGTGCCATAGCAAAAATGACAAGCTTATCTCTACGAGGCGGTGTTTGATAATTAGATCTTACAAGCAACGCTTCGTCACAAGGTATTTAGACATGGAAACCTACAACTGAATTTTAACACATATATTAAGAATAGGGAATTTCTGTTAGAAGCCAACCAAACATAAAATAAAAGATTAAACCCAAAATCTTTAACAATACATAAGATTAGAACTTTTGCCACAGCTTATTACCAAAACGTTTTCCCATAATACTAGGCAGAAGACGTCCGACCGCCATATCAGTGGGAAAATATTACGTTAACGTCTCATCATTCCACACTGTGTATAGCCAACACAAATACACTAGAATGAATCTCTCTGTGGCATACAGAAATCGTCGATATAGCCACAATTACATACAGAGCCAAATATTTGACTGGTCAGAAATATAAATGACCTGAATCAACTGAGCCTTAGCTCAAACAAAGATTACAGTAAGCCACCAAACGCAGGCAATAGAGGTGGGTATACCGTTGTGTGAGAGAAAGTGACCATACACGCGCGATGTGGCAGAGATTAGATAATCCTGGAAATATCCAGTGCGGCTCTCAGCACACAGTCCCACACAGCATGGAATATCACGGGCGGACAAATTAGCGGGCGTGGACAGAAGAACGCCATACTCAGCTCACAGTACTAATGCCGATTTCATCAGTTACACCAAGTCCTCATATAAACAGAGTAAATGATTAAAAATGTGCCACGGCCGGGACTCAGCTTCCATCACTATGAGAGATAGAGAAGACATTAAAATGTCTCGAGGAAAATTTAATTATCTGATCTATAAGATCACCCGAGCTACTTGATTTCCCCATTAAGTTGATCACTGCGGTGATATTCCATTGCCACAGAGCCCCAGCAGCAGTGAGGATTGAGATGTAGAATATGGTGAAGATACAAAGTTTGTGTTTGGGGGGGGGGGGGGGGGAAGGGGGGGATGGCATTGGACTTGGGTAGTCCGTGCACCAATGTTAGCCATAGTCCTGTGTTGGTATATGGTCATCACTCCTGCCTAGAAAGAAAGAACACCGAGGTTCAATTCCTGACCGTGGCACAAATTTCAGTACATTTACTCATCTTCCATTATTGTCGTAGATAAAGGTGGCTCTTAAATTTTTCGAGGAAAAAATATTAACTATACGCGTTGCCTTTCTTGTACAGTAACTTTTGTTGAGTGTAGACATAACACTGTGTTCCCAAGGAATTTTGGGATATTTACCCTGTCAGAGAGCGACACATACAGGGGCGAAGTTCTGCAAACAGCAGCCTGTCAGTGATCTATGGGGATGACTGCCTCAGCTACACTAATACAACAACATCACTGAGCGATACCATGATAAACCAACTATGTAAAGGTGCACATCTGAATCTGCTCTAGGTTGAATTGACAATGAAGAGTTTCCCTTAGCTCTATCTCCTTGCTGCGACCGTCCTCATATTTAACGGATTCCTGTAGTCCCCAATAGCCTGTCGTACGCTTCAGTGCATGGGTGGTGGAGTAACTATGCTATCTTGATAGCGCGAATAATGCTTCCCGAGCCCTGTGTGGCGATCATACCATTGCGCCGCTACACTCACATATGATGAACAGTTCTAAACCATCTGTTCTGGCAAAGAATATGGGGAATCTGTCTGTGTTTCTTCTTCACTCATTAGTCAATTTATTATTCAATATTCATCTCGGAGTTACAGCCACAGCAACGACCGGTTGCTGTGGATGCTGTAGTGTAATATGCTGTCATCAGTGTCACTCAAGGCTGGCGGAGGCTGCTAAGGCAGCCTCTAGCGTAGGATGGTGACTTGTGACCTGATGGGTCGCCCACAGGCCAACCTTTAAGCACTTCCAAAGCAGAAGATCTACAATGAAGGAGGCGTGACCGCATTGTATATGAAACTGATTCACTTGCCGTACTGAGAGTGCTCTCTCTCTCTCTCTCTCTCTCTCTCTCTGGTCACTGTGGGCATTGCCGTATGAGATGGCTTGCCATGTTCAGAACTCTTACGTGTGGTGCTGTGATGAGCGCTGATCGTGTCACTCTGGTTTGGTATGCCGTCTCGTCCATACAGTGCTGAAGTGTCAGAACATCTCATGTCTTTTAGTGGCAGTTTAGAAACTAGACTCTGGTGTAAATTACACATTGTTATGGAACTGCTGTCATCATGCAGGCAGCGAAAGTATGACTGACAAAGCGTGGCAGTAGTGGAACTATCTAACACAACGTGTTACAATACAATAATTGACAATAGAATTCAAACGACGTGGACACCATTGACACTGCCACTTGACTGCCTCCAAGCTACATCGTTTTAGAAGACACTTTGTTATGCGAAATTATTCTTAAGGACCAAATAGGTCCAGTTTAGTATGAATTGTCAGCAGTCTCAAGCTCTGCTTACAGCACCATTACTTCTTTGTTGGCGTCCGATAGGTGGTGTTGCATCCTATCTAGTGTTTCTTGCTTGATGTTATGAGGGCAACAAATAATGTTCACTGCTTACTTCTCTTACTCTCTTCCACTGAGTTCGCTAGCAGTGTTACACATCATGGTCGATATCGCATTATTGGTGACGGCCTAATTGTGTCAAAATATTTTTGCCTTGTGGCTTGCTTGTGTTGACACTGCTTTTTGCTGAAGCAATGCTTCGAAAAATATTTAATGCTTCGAAAAATATTTAATCTCAATGTGTAACACTGACTGATATTCCCTCTAATGGTGACCAGTCACTGGCGTAACATATCCCACGGTACATGTCGCACAATGCGGTTTCCTTGTAACTGCACAGGCATACTTTAACGCATGTCCTATGACGGCTCAGCATATAACCCAAAATATGTCTTCCTGTGCGTGACAATTGCCAATAACTTAGCAAACTGAGTCTCGTCACCTACCTTGGAATGCTGCCTTGGACAAATTGGCCTAGTGACTTTTAATAATTTCCGAGTATGCAGCCGGATCCCATCGACATTCTGCCACGATATTTCGGCCCAGAGACGTCCGGCCATCATCAAGTACGTACACAACTACCGAAGAGCCCAGGTGCAGTCGCGGTATTTATGCCGAATCTCGCGCATGCGAAATGTCTGGCATCCTACAGCGGGATCCGGCTGCATACCCGAAAATTATTAGAAGAACAAATACGCCGGGAAAATTTCAGAAGTGGCCTAGTGACACTCACGAATGTTAACGGTAGCCCTCCGCAGGAGGCAAGTCTCTGGTCCATACAGTTCAAAGTTCTACAGTCATACTACGACAGCTTACTCGAGTTCTGCGATGTGTTCCGCTAAGTAAACTTCTACGTCCACATCGGTGCAGCACTATTCTCTTGACTAACCCTCCATGGTCTGATACGACCAGACACTTAGTAACGTGGCCAAGCTACAAAGCGTAACGACCTCCTTGGATATTCTGTACGTTGCGTTTTTTTATGCATTGACACAGTGTCATGGCACTGGTGTACAAATCTCCTTAAACGTTGATAACGAAATCACGCATTCAAAATGATTATACACTGGTCGGCAAAACAAGGACGAAAGTGTCTTCCTATGGCGCGTCACTACCACGAACCATAGCTCGATGAAACTTTGACTACAAATAGGTAGGACTGCTACAGTTTGGAACAATAGGTAACTGAAATACTCCAGAGGCTGAGCAGAAATGACCCTTTACTCAGACAATAAATCAGTGAATGTACCATGTTGAATTATTCGGAGGTCAATATCCACATTCAACATTACGTCTCCCGACACCATAACACATGGTCCGGGAAAACGACCATTTTCGACAACTTTCCAGGGTTCATTATGTGTTCCCACCTGTCGACAGTGAGTACGTCCACAATCACTACTCGAATTGAATCTGGTCTCATATGAGAAGAGCACAAGATCCCAGCCACTGTGGAGAGTTGAAATGGCGTTCCTTTCAGACATGGGTATCTTCTTACCTTTTGCACAAAGGAACTGACATAATTGACCGTCATCGACTGTCTATTCTCCCTATCTATGTAAAACTTTGGTATGAACAATACCAGACTCCAGGATTACTGTCATCTCTGTTCGTCCGTCTTCCAGTATCCCGATGAACTGTCACCTTGTGACGTCATCCAGATCTTGTTTCCGGGCCGCGCTGTAATGAAGAAAACCAACACAGTGTTCCGTTAACAGTTCGCCAAGGGCTAGTCTCATTTGGTGCTTTAGTCACTCTGATCTCACTCCAAGTGACTTCTGGCTTCCTATGTACAGCTGGTAGACCTCTGACAACTGGCTCCCGCACTTTCTTTCGTTTCTACAGAGTTTTTAATACGTTACTTTATCTACCTCTTTCCCTAGTTTTGCTGAGCAATGTAAAATTTACGAGTAAATAACGTTCTGAAATTCATCAGAAGAAACTAATTGTTGAGACAGTGTCACCTGTTCCACGAATGTGCCTAGGAAGCAACCATGTGATGAACATCAGGTTTCATCGACGACCGGTCCTCTCGGCAGAGTTGCAAGTTAGGACATTTCCTGACGTGAATATGAAAGGATATGTGTCGTGTTATTTTCTTAGCAACCACCATTAAACTTGCCGTAAACTACGAAATACCTAAATTAAGATTGTCGGAGGGGATATGAACCGTTGTCCCCTAAGTGAAAGTCCAGTATCTCGTTATTGCGTCACCTCTCTCTGTATGCTGCTTAAAGTATTGACAGCCATCGTAGCGTCCTAGTTTTGCTTGTCCTCCTTTCGTGTTTTACATGGTCTCGTTTTCAGTTCTAGGACACAGTCGAGTACATTCACATCTGGAGTATCTTAAGTACCTGTTCAACACTGCGCCCATTTTAATCTTGTCCGCGTGTTCATTTCGTTGGATGGCTCGGTACGGTGGAATTAGGAGAAGATTCATGTAAACTGCAAGCGGTTGCTGCTCACCCAGGTTCTGCACATGTCAACGTTACTGTCTCTGAACTCTTAAAGTGCGTTACGGCTAGTGCCTAACACAGTGAGTAAGAGATGATGGAGACTTGGTTCAGACATATTATGCTGACGAATTGCATAGCTTTTACGATTACTACCGCAATGTGATAATTATTCATTTTTTCTGAAGCAGGCAGTGTGGAAGTTAAGCTTTGAGATTTGGCAAAATAAGGTGCTATTCTCATTAGCATTTTCTGCTTTATTCGAACCGACAGTAAATATTTTAATCGCATCGGCACGGTTATTATGAATATCTTGCCTAGTGTTAACGTTTCGAGTTTGGAAGACCGACAGATGTTGACAGGAGGTTGTATCTGAGAAAATGTTGTTTAAAAGTGGAGGCTCTTCCACATGCCCTAGTGCACATGTACATGCATACTCTGCAAATAACATTTAAGTGCCTGGCAGAGGGTAGTCGCACGGTATGTTTTGTAGGTCAGCCGGCCCGGGTAGCCGAGAGGTTCTAGGCGCTACAGTCCGGAACCGCGTGACCGCTATGGTCGCAGGTCCGATTCCTGCCTCGGGTATGGATGTGTAAGATGTCCTTAGGTTAGTTAGGTTTAACTATTTCTAAGTTCTACGGGACTGATGACCTCAGAATTTAAGTTCCATAGTGCTCAGAGTCCTTTCAACCATTTTGTAGGTCATTTAATTTTCGAACGTTTCAAGGCCCATGTGTTTGGTTTTTCTGAGACCTCAATTTACCAACCAACAAACAAGAAAAATATGTAGAGGCACTTCCGAAAGCAGTCTTTCTGGTCATCGTTCATTTTATTTTTATTTTATTTTTATAATTCCGCGTGATCTAGCTTGTTTCCAATTTGATAAATAATCGCATCGCTACCTAACTGACATCGTTCCAGCGTCTGATAAATGACAATGTGGCGGGATTTACGCTGCACATAGTGATGCCGTCCGCGCCCGGTAGCTGAGTGGTCAGCGTGACAGAATGTCAATCGTAAGTGGCCGGGTTCGATTCCCGGCTCGGTCGGAGATTTTCTCCCCTGAGGAACTGGGTATTGGGTTATCCTGATCGTCATGATTTCATCCCCATCGTCGAGCATGTTGCCGAAATGGCGTCAAATCAAACGACTTGCACCCGCTCAACGGCCTACCCGACGGGAGGCCTAGTCGCACGACATTTTCATTAGTAGTAATGCCAAAGAGCGGGAAATTTATCGCTTGTCATTGGGTCGAAGATGTCTAATGTTAGAATGATAAGTCAAATGTGAGTCATAGAAATGAACCAGAAGTCGATTTTTCGAAGTGGCTTTAGGCGCCTAACATTCGGGTCCATCTACGAAGCAAGAATCTGCCCATAGATTCGAATAAACACAAGCATTTGCGATCTGAAAGTTGATATTACTAGCCCATTCGTATCAGCCAGCAACGAGGTGATCTTGGGGCAGGATCTATATGACACGAACGCTGGTGAAATGTTACTGTTGAGTGAAATGTATACATTGTCTGCATATTGTAACAGTCTACCAATCGGTCGCAACAAATTTTCAGTCTGTACGCTATGTATGGTATATAATAATGGGCTGGGTACCACCTTTTCAGTGAGACTTGATGGTATTTCCCGTGGAACAAAAATCAAGCGTATTCCTAACTGATATGTATACCTGTGATGAAGGTTACACGAATTCTACGACGTATGGCCCAATAATTATCACAGGACACTGTACGTTATCGTGCAACGCTTAAATGTCGAAGAAGACTGCAGTATGTCTAATGTGCCCGTCGGCCGCGTCGGTAACGTCAGTAGTTAATACTGCAAGATTCTCGTACGTCAACATATTTTTTTAGGCCTCGTCTTAAATTATGGGTAGTTAATGTATTGTGACAACATCATCAAGAAACGTACCAGATGTCGCACTTTCACTTATCAATGAAGAGAGATCTGCAATTTATACATAATTAAGTATCTATTGTTGAACCGGTAACCGTTAGAACACAAAGACCGCCACATTAACCGTGGTATCACGTAAATTCACACTGGAGGCATGGTTTTAGCTCTCCTATACCTCAAACCTTTCTTATTGCTTCCGAAGGATTTTTGGATAAAGAGACGTGTAGTTATTGGTCACATGCAAGTACAAGAACGCCCACAGCACGTTAGAATATCTGGCTGATCTGTTACAGTTAAGTATAAGAGCCGAAAGGTTCTAGGCGCTTCATTCTGGAACCACGCTGCTGCTACGGTCCCAGGTTCGAATCCTGCCTCGGGCATGGATGTGTGTGATTTCCTTAGGTTAGTTAGGTTTAAGTAGTTCTTAGTTCTAGGGGACTGATGACCTCAGATGTTAACTCCCACAGTGCTTAGAGCCATTTGGACGATTTGAAGAGGAAGAGAAAATTCCTTAGTGATATATTGTCGACCTGTTATTTAATTAGAGCCTTTTATGCCGTTTTACCTCGTTCAAAGTGATAGTTTGTCTGACGATTAAACTGACTCTTGATGTACAAATTGTAAAGCACCTCATATACATTTTGTTACTCGTAATCCTTAGCAGCACTGCAACGCACAGGTTTCTATGGTATATAACTAAGTGATTCCAGCTCACTTGGTAGTAGACCCAGGTTATCCGTTTTGCATTTCAGTGACATGAGTGAAAATGCTGTTACAATTTATACCTTTGTATTTGAATATACATATAATACATCCAGTGTATCTGAGGAAATTAATCTAAAATTGCACACAATGCAGTTTATTAATAATTACTACAGTGAAAATTGCATGCAACTGTAGGAAACGGAGGAATTTAATTTTTTGCACCGCATTAACGCCAGAGCGACACGGAAATTACACTGCAGCCACAAGAGTAATGGTGGGTTCATTTAATACGACATTCATTTTGCGTGGACGGGGAACGGTCATTTCAACTGCTGAAATCTCGTGAGCGTGCAACCAAACTGAGCGAAAAGAAGGAGGTGAAAGCTGCCCAACATGTACAGCGTGTTAGCTAATGTTATTGGCACTAAAATTACTTTTTGATAATTTCTGTAGTTTAACATCCAGTGCTGGTAAACCAAGGATTGGTGAAATTTACATTCCATAAAATTCTTCAGACAAGTAATAGCTATGAAGACATGACAGGTAACAACGGTGGTATCAGATTAAATTTAGCTTCTAATCTTGTCCAAAAAATTATCATATAAAATCCTGCATTTAAAACGCAAAACCTAATTTCATAATGTACAGACATAGAAATAAACAGCCCAGATTACATCCCCTTCCACCTTCTGTGGTATCTCTAGGCCTTGAGGATTTATGGAACATGGGCACTCTGCATGCGGCAAATAATAAATACTACCATCTTTCCCTTGCCTGATAAATTAGGAAGTGCTGTAAACGATTTCTGGCATCAATTTTTATAGAAAGTTTTTTTCCGACTTCGCTAAAGAAAAAAAAAAGGTTCAAATGGCTCTGAGCGCTATGGGACTTACCATCTATGGTCATTAGTCCCCTAGAACTTAGAAGCACTTAATCCTAACTAACCTAGGGGCGTCACACAACACTCAGTCATCGCGAGGCAGAGAAAATCCCTGACCCCGCCGGGAATCGAACTCGGGAACCCGAGCGTGGTAAGCGAGAACGCTACCGCACGACCACTAGATGCGGAAGGACTTCGCTACACATTGTCGTTTGGAAACGTTCCCTCTTAACAATTATTATTGTATGAAACTTTACAATGTTTATTTTTGTTAATAACGAGAAATTCTCCAGCAGTAAAGAAGTGCAATATACTGCTCGAGCTATTAGAAACACAGACATTTCGTAGTTGCGAACTCACACATGTCTGCAGCTGACAAAACGTTGTAACCAGAAGCAGCATTGCAGTTGTGTGTTGGTTACTAAACTGAAGTAGTTCCTTTTATTAGTAGTAGTATTGTGTCGTTGAATAAATAAAATCCCAAAGTATTTTTCTCAGAACGTATTTATTCTTAAGAGTGAGAATCTCGTAAGCCATCGATCAAAATTTCTTTTACATGTGCTGTTTGTCTACAGTTTCCATTACGTTCTAACGACTTAATTCAGCATTGTTTGAAAACCTGTACGCGCTGTGGATAAAATCTCCGGTCTTGTGCTTATAGCCTTGTTCTCCCTGCATCACGCCCCATCTTCAGATAATCTTCAAGTGGTCCAAACAAAGGAAAGTATGAGAACGCCAAGACTGGACCATAGTGTAGATAAGGCAATGATATCCATAAGACATATCCTGAGAGTTTCAGCCATCCGGTTGAGGTGCCCAAAAATAACCGCATCCGTGCCATTCACCAAACCGCGAGTATTTAATGTGGCGGGTCACACCGAAAGTGGCCGACAAAGGACAATAGAGATACATTTTTCAGCACTTCGTGACACTTTCACTATCTTCATCCATCACCCAATAATACATGTATGAACTGCATCATTACAGTCCATTTTCATTCAACGATTTATTGGTGCTCACCATGTTAGACTTCCCGCAACGAAGAATTAAATTGCAGCACGTGTAACGAATGACTTGCATGTATGCTGTTTTGGTCAATCGCTACGGCCCTCCCATCTGTCCGAATTGTTTTAAACTTGCCACATGTGCAGCAGCGATATAAATTTTGGACAGGCTAAGACTTTCCCTATGCATGTTAACGGCCGTAAATTTTGGTCAATCGCTACGGTCCTGCCGTCCTAAACTTGCTGCATGTGCAGAAGAAACATAAATTTAGAAGCGACTAAGAATACGTTTTATTACGTATGTTAACGGCTGTAATAAATTGCGGCTTATTTACGACACGTACGTTCTCGACGAGTTAAGAAACTTTTACTGTGTATTGTTCGTACTTTCATACAGAGTAGAGCACGTTCAACTAACGGAATGTGCATGTCCGGACAACGTGCGTTGTTTTCAGCTGGGGAAGAATGATAAGCTGATTACTATGCATTTCCTCTGGGCCTAAAACGTTTTCAACATAACTAGTGTGCCCTCGCCGTAATGTGAACCAGATAATATATTTTCTGAGTAACTTACAAAATCAGAGCAATATTTATTTAGACAGCTGAACGTAGTAGTGAACATTCGAAGGAGTTAGAAAAATGAATTATAAATTTTTTTACGTAAAGTTATTTTTCTTGTGTCGTGTAACTCATGTATTTAACGCAAATGTGTAAAAATCAGTTTAACAAAAATATTAATCAATTTAATTTCGAGAGCTTCAAACGCTCACAGTTCACGCCGTACATAACTGGGTGTGTTCAGCTGGATGTTGTGGTGGCGACCGAGTAATACAGTGTGTCCCAAGAGGAATGGTCAACGTTTACGGATATGGCAGGAACGATCATTCACAGCTAGAGAATGTCATAAACATGAGCTCTGAAACGAATACCTTAAGAGCTGCAAGCACGTCTTCATCGTCGATACTGTGAAACAAATCTCTTCTCTTGCAAGCTCTCTGCTTTCATAGCTTGACAGGTGGTAATATGGACTAGAGCGAGAAAAAAATCTAGTTTACTGTGAAACACATCTGATGGTCCTTGAATACTTAGAGGCCATGTTTGCCATACAGCGTGTCTATGATGATATCGCGTCAGTCGTGCGATTGGATTGGTAATTTCCTGTCCGAAAGGTCACAGTTCGTACTAATAGACTGAAATTGATCGAGTAAAACAGAAGTAATATCCGACGTTCCCCAAGATAGTGTTATAGGCCTTCTTCTGATCCTGATCTATATTAACGACATAGGAGACAATCTGAGTAGCCGTCATAGATTGTTTGCAGATGATGCTGTTATCTACCGCCTTGTAAAGTCATCAGACGATAAAACGAATTGCAAAATGATTTAGATAAGATATCTGTATTGTGCGAAAAGTGGCAGTTGATCCTGAATAATTGAAATTGTGAAGTTATTCACATGAGTACTAACAGAAATCAGCTAAATTTCGATTACACTACAAATCACACAAATATGAAGGCTGCAAATTCAACTCAATACTTAGGAATTACAATTACAAATAACGTAAATTGGAACGATCCCATAGATAATGTTGTGGGTAGAGCAAACCAAAGACTGCAATTGATTGGCAAATACTCAAGGTGAAATATGTCTACTGAAGAGCCTGCTTGCACGACTCTCGTCCGCCCTATTCTGGAGTACTGCTCTGCGGTGTGGGAACCGTATCAGGTGTGACTGACGGATGACATAGAAAAAGTACAAGGAAGGACGGCTCGTTCTGTATTATCGCGAAATAGGGGAGATAATGTCACAAATACTATAAGTTAATTGGAGTGGCAATCATTAAAACCAGGGCGTTTTTCATTGCGACGTGAACTTCTCATGAAATTTCGATCACCAGTTTTCTCCTCCGATCGCGCGAATATTCTGTTGGCACCAACCTACATAGGGAGAAATGATCATACCGATAAAATAAGAGAAACCAGGGCTCGCACAGAAAAATGTAAGTGGTCCCTTTTCCCGCGCTCCGTTCAGGGGTAGAACGGTAGAGAGACTGCATGAAGGTGGTTCATTGAACCCTCTGCCAGGCACTTCATTGTGAATAGCAGAATAACCACGTAGATGTAGATGCAGGGTATTCCTTTTGTTGTTTTGGTCATACGACCTCTATACAGAATATGGAAAACTAGGCCCATACGATGGAAGATATCTTTTTCACAGTAGGAAACATGAAGTACGGACAGCTTTTAAAACATTCGTTTAAAAACCATGAATAGAAAGACTCTTTTGCTTCTCGTGTCGTGTATTTTCTTCTGTATTCGTTAAAAGCCATTACTAAGAGACACAGTTTATATTGCGGTGTATCATGATGGATGGCCTTTACCGTGGCAAGGTTAGTTAGAGGTGCTGAGTCGTTGTTAGGATGCTGGCCAGTGACAACAGATGAAAACATCATCAGTATTGGACCACTTTAGTCTGACTCAAGCGGAAACACCAGCAGCCCTGCTTTCCAGCGACAATGCCCCCTTCGGCCCTTGTCAAGCCAACGTTGACTGAATCTCTTCCAGCCATAAATACTAGAACACTCTTGACATCCTGGAAGGCGCACACTCCACTTCGTCTTCCGCAGTGCACACCTTTCGCAACTCTTATTCTATACCAACTCAGTCACCTCTCACTTCTCCTGCTCTTTGTAGAGCACCTTCGAATCCGTTACATTAATCTCAAACTCTAGTTCACTAACCACCAACATAGGTACCATTGTACGTCACCGCATCCACATTTCACCCTTCACGCACATTCATGTCTTATCCATCCTCTCCTGCCGGAGTTCAAACAACTCCCACTCCTCTAAGATGAGATCCGCTCTAATGAATCGCTCTTCCCAAGCCTAGTGAAGACGCTTCATCTCATACAATCTTTCAGTTTTACTTCATCGCCTTTCCTCCAGATTGCTGACGTAAAAGCGCAACCATCCTGTTCAACAGGGCGACATCACACACCCTTAAATCCGCCTCCACCATAACCATGATAATTTACACCACTAAACCACAGCGTCATTCACCACTATGTTTTAAAAGAAATTTTCATTTATTATCAACCATTTTTATGAAAAAACTGTAAATATTGTACACGAATGTGTGGTTTTTACCTGTTTTATGTGCTTTAAACCACCTTCTTCATTTGTAGAACCTCCTGCTGAAGAGTCGTCTTATTCGCTGCAAGCTCTCCTCTTTGTGGGGAATTGAAACACCAATTAAGAAAAAATAATCGACGATGACACATCATGCAGACCTGTCGGACAACTTGTGCCACGTGAGTGATGTTCTTCGAGCCTATAGTGACTTTAGCGGTCTTCACATTATACTCTGCGCCGTATGATGAGGATCTTCCAACAGTCACATAGCATTTGAAACTGGCTAAAAAGCCAAAATCCCTATTGTCCAAATTACATGAGCAGTACTTTGCAGTCAAAAATTGAAATTTCATTTAATTAATATTTGCATTCATCAGTAGTGACCTGCTCACTATACCGTCACTTCAGACACCACAGTGTTTGCCCCCATTGTCTCTATTGGGTTAGTATTTTTGAAACGAAGATAAATTTTTGCAGTGAATGAAAGCTTTTTTGAGTTATCAGTCTTCTGACTGGTTTGATACGGCCCCCTAATCTCTTCATCAACAGAGCAGCACTTGCAGCCTACGTCCTTAATTATATGCTGGATGTACTCCATTCTCTGTCTTCCTCTACAGTTTTTGCACTCTAAGGTTCCCTCTACTACCATAGAAGTCATTCCCTCATGTCTAACAGATGTGCTATCATCCTGTCCCTTCTCTTTGTCAGTGTTTTTACGTATTCCTTTCCTCTCAGATTCTGCACAGAACGTCCCCATTCCACACCTTATTAGTCCACCTAATTTTCGACATCCATCTCTAACACCACTTTTCCTAACTTCAGTTCTCTCCTGTTCCAGTTTGCCCACTGTCCATGTTTCACTACAACACAATGCTGTGTTTTAAAGCAATATTCTCAGAAATTACTTCCTCAACTTAAAACTTATGTTTGACACAAACAGACTTCTCTTGACCAAGATTGCCCTTTTCGGCAGTGCTAGTCAGCTTTTGATGTCCTCCTTGCACCGTCCGTCATCGGATATTTTTTTGCCTAAGTAGCAGAATTCGTTAACTTCATCTACTTCGTGACCATCAGTCCAGATAATAAGTTTCTCGCTGGTCTGATTTCTGCTACGTCTCATTACTTTCTTTTTTCCTTGATTTACTGTCAATTAATATTCTGTACTCATTAGACTCTTCATTCCATTTAGAAGATCGCATAATTCTTTTCACTTTCACTAAGAATAGCAGTGCCATCAGCGAATCGTACCATTGATATCCTTTCACCTTGAATTTGAATTCCACTCCAGAAGCTTTTGCTTATTTCCATCATTAGTTCTTCCTTGTACAGATTCAACAGTATGGACGAAAGATTACATACCTGTCTTATTCGCTTTTTAATATGAGAATTTCGTTGTTGGTAGTCCAGTCTTATTATTCCGTCTTGGGTTTTATAGATATTGTACAGAAAAGTTTCACATCACTTTGGTTCCGAGAGGTCCTGAACCTGTACAGAAAATTGGAATAGAGATCAACATGAGTATTATTTCTGCCCTTTTCATTTATCATTAAAACACACTTTGCATGTTGTACCACCATACAGCGAGACCTTCAGATGTGGTGATCCAGATTGCTGTATACACCGGTACAGTAGCACGTCCTCCTACACTGATGCATGCATGTATTCGTCGTGGCATACTATCAACAAGTTCATCGTGACACTACTGGTCCATATTGTCCCACTCCTCAACGGCAATTCGGCAAAGTTCCCTCAGAGTGGTTTGTGGGTCACGTCGTCCTTAAACAGCCCTTTTCAATGTATCCCAGGCAGGTTAGATAGGATTCATGTCTGGAGTACATGCTGGCCACTCTACTCCAGCGATATTATCCTGAAAGAAGTCATTCATAAGATGTGCATGATGGGGGCGCGAATTGTCGTCCATGAAGGTTAATGCCTCGGCAAAATGATGCCGATATGGTTGTACTATCGATCGGAGGATGGCATTCACGTCTCGAAAAGCTGTTACGGCGCCTTCCAATACCCCCAGCGGGGTACGTCGGCACCACATAGTGCCACCCCAGAACAGCAGAGAACCTCCATTTGCTGCACTTGCTGCACAGTGTTTGGTTGAAGGCATGTGCGACACTTACCGGTGGACAGAACGTGCTGCCTATCCTGAGCGGTCTATTCGGCATGATGTTTGCCCCCTCGGTACCGCTCTATATGGTGTCGTAGTTGGAAAGAAGGACATCGCCATGGACGTCGAGAGTGAATATGCGCATCATGCATCCACTTGGGCATAGTTGTAACACGACGTCCTGTGGCTGCACGGAAAGCATTATTCAATATGGTGGCGTTCCTCTCAGGGTTCCTCCGAGCCATTATCCGTAGGTAACGGTCATCCATTGCAGTAGTAGCCCTTGGGTGGCCTGAGCGAGGCATTTCATTGACAGTTCCTGTCTCTATGCATCTCCACAATCTCAGAAAAACATCGCTTTGGTTCACTCCGAGACATCTGGACAACTTTCCTTGTTGAGAGCCCTTCCTGGCACAAAAGTAACTATGAGGAAGTGATCGAACCTCGGTATTTACCGTCTAGGAATGGTCGAACTACAGACAATACAAGCCGTGTACCTTCTTCCTGATGGAGTGACTGGAACTGATCGGCTGTCGGACCCCCTCCGTCTAATAGGCACTGCTCATGCATAGTTGTTTACATCTTTTGACGGGTTTAGTGACATAAGTGACCAGTCCAAGGGTCTGTGTCTGTGATACAATATCCACAGTCAACGTCCCTATCTGGTGACTTTACCTTCCCAGAATCCAAACTGATCGACATTTAATATATCTTCAATTTTCTATTCAGTTATTTTGCATAATATTCTTGTCAGCAACATAGATACATAGGCTGTAATGCTAACTGCGCGATACTTCTAGCACTTGTCAGCCTTGCAGTCATCTGAATTGTGTGGATGACACTTCTTCGAAAGTAAAATCGTGTGTCGATAGACTCATGCATTCTACACACCAACGCCAACAGTCGTTTTGTTGCAATTTCCCTCAATGATTTTAGAAATTCAGATAGAATGTTATTTATCCCTTCGGCCTTATTTGATCTTAAGTGACCCAAAGCTCTCTTAAATTCTGATTCAAACACCGGACTCACTGTCTGTTCTAAACCTATTCCTGTTACTTCTTCTATCACGTCAAACCAATCTTACCCCTTGTAGAGTCTTTCAGCGCAGTCATTCCACTTATCCGCTCTCTCCGCTGCATTTAACAGTGGAATTCCCGTTGCGCTCTTAATGTTACCACCCTTGCTTTTAATTTCACCACTGGTTGTTTCGACTTTTATGTATACTGTGTCAGTCCTTACGACAATCATTTCGTTTTCGATTTCTTCCCATTTTTCATGTAGCCAATTCCTCTTAGCTTCCCAGGGCTTCCTATATGTCTTATGTCTCAGCGGCTTGTAGTTCCGTATTCTTGAATTTCCCTGACCTATTTTGAACTTCTTTCTTTCATCGAACAGCTGAAATATTTCTTCTGTTACTTAAGATTTCTTTGCAGATACCTTCTTTGTACCTATGTTTGTCTTTGCAGCTTCTGTGATTGCCCTTTTTTTAGATGTCAATCCCTCTTCCTCTCTAGTTCCTCCTGAAATATTCGTTATTTCTGTATCTGTAGCCTTAGAGAACTTGAACCGTGTCCCATCATTCCTTACTACTTCGGTATCGCCGGCCGCGGTGGTCTAGCGGTTCTAGGCGCTCAGTCCGAACTGCGCGACAGCTACGGTCGCAGGTTAGAATCCTGCCTCGGGCATGGATGTGTGTGATGTCCTTAGGTTACTTAGGTTTAAGTAGTTCTAAGTTCTAGGGGACTGATGACCTAAGATGTTAAGTCCCATAGTGCTCAGAGCCATTTGACACATTTGAACTTCGGTATCACAATTCTCTACGTATTGGATCTTCCTGACAAATCTCGTAAACTTCAGCACACTCTGCATCACTACTAGATTGTGATTTGGGTCTGCATCTGCTCCTGGGTACGCCGTACAGTCCATTACCTGATTTCGGAATCTCTGTCTGACCATGATGTAATCTAACTGAAATCTTTAGTTATCACCCGGCCTTCTCCAATAATATCTCCTGAATACAATATTCGCTGTTACTAGTTGAAATTTGTTACAGAACTCAATTAGTCTAACCCTCTCTCATGCCTTTTCGCAAGCCCATGTTCTCCTGTAGCCTTTTCTTCTACTCCTTGCTCTACAACTGCATTCCAGTCTCCCATGACTAATAGATTTTCATCTCCCTAGAGAAAGTATATGAGGACACTGAAAGGGTAATGCACAGAAAATCCCTGACACGGTCGCGAATCGAACCCGGGACCCCGTGCGCGGGAAGCGAGAACGCTACCGTAAGAGCACGAGCTGCGGACTGAGGTGGCACAAAAGACCTCAATGAAACGACTCCTTTCTCTGGGGCGTTGATTTCTTCACGTTTAGATGTCTAAAACATTTCTAATTGCTATGAGCGATAGAAATACTTTCCTGACAGCCATTGACACAGCTGATAGTCTTGAACATTCGAACCCTTTTCTAAGGACATTATGGGGCTGTATATGCATTAAACGTCATCAGACCGTTTCGGAACATAGTACGATTGTAATATTTCCTCTTTTGTATAGGTTGGAACTACTAGGGACCGCTCAACACCATTGAAATTTGAAACAGTAAAACATCCAGAATCGGAGAGTGTCGAATATGTTGCCAGTCTGCAAGCACCTACGATTCGCTACGGGTTCCGTCTACGAAGGTACATTTTTAAAATTTCTCAATAAAGTTGAGCGGATGCCACTGAGGTATCTGTAGACCTGGGGGGTCTTAGAGGGACGCATGTAAACACGTATCAGGGTCGCTTACTGCTGTGATCAAGCCACAGAAGTATACATAGTAAGAGCGCTGAAAACACGCAAGCACACTTAGCCGCTTCGGACCACGTTCAAAACTCGTCGAAAAATTCTAACCGGTCCTTAGTGATTCCAAGCTGTGAACGACAGCAAATATGCGATTGCACTGCGCCCCAAATGGATTCCAATGCGTTCGATGGCGATGCAACCTCGCAATGTCCTTAGAGAAGTGTTGCAAAGCCCGAGGGTGTCAGCAGAAAATCATCCTGTTACGCAACGCCCTGTGAACTGATCCAGGTACTTTATGCCTTCCACTGACGCCTTTTCGTGCCGATTCAGAGCTGCGCCATGATTGAAATTTTTTCCTTGCCCACTCACCAGAAAAGCGCACGTTTTCAACGCTGGGCGTCTCAGTGCAGACCTCCATGGCAAAGGCGGTCAAAACAAAGGGTGAAACGTGAGTCAGAGAGCGTGCGACGGTCTTCCGATAGTGCCACGCCCATTGCGTCATTGGGCAGAACTGTGGACGAATTTATTGCCAATAAGAAATCATAACTCCACCTTGTACGTCACATGATTCTCTGAGATGTGACATTTTTTAGCGTGTCTCGAAACTTTTCTGTTTGAAGCACGTCAAGGCAGAGGGTAATAACGCAGGTCTCCTTGCATTTCCTCTGTTACAGAGGAATGTTTTACGCACCTTTAAGCCATATTTCAAACTTAAGGTCTTTCGAAAAACCACCTCATTAAAAAAAATTACATATATATATATATATATATATATATATATATATATATATATATATATATATATATATATGCGTGTGAAATCTAATGGGACTTAGCTGCTATGGTCATCAGTCCCTAAGGTTACACACTACTTAACCTAAATTATCCTAAAAACAAACACACACACCCATGCCCGAGGAAGGACTCGTACCTTAGCCAGAACCAGCCGTACAGTCCATGAATGCAGCGCCTGAGACCGCTCAGCTAATCCCGCGCGGCCCACCTCATTCATTTTCTAATTGAAGCAAAATTTGAAAAATGCCATTTGTAGGCGATGCACCTATTACAGGGGCTCACACAACGCAGGCAGGCATGTACACTCCTGGAAATGGAAAAAAGAACACATTGACACCGGTGTGTCAGACCCACCATACTTGCTCCGGACACTGCGAGAGGGCTGTACAAGCAATGAGCACACGCACGGCACAGCGGACACACCAGGAATCGCGGTGTTGGCCGTCGAATGGCGCTAGCTGCGCAGCATTTGTGCACCGCCGCCGTCAGTGTCAGCCAGTTTACCGTGGCATACGGAGCTCCATTGCAGTCTTTAACACTGGTAGCATGCCGCGACAGCGTGGACGTGAACCGTATGTGCAGTTGACGGACTTTGTGCGAGGGCGTATAGTGGGCATGCGGGAGGCCGGGTGGACGTACCGCCGAATTGCTCAACACGTGGGGCGTGAGGACTCCACAGTACATCGATGTTGTAGCCAGTGGTCGGCGGAAGGTGCACGTGCCCGTCGACCTGGGACCGAACCGCAGCGACGCACGGATGCACGCCAAGACCGTAGGATCCTACGCAGTGCCGTAGGGGACCGCACCGCCACTTCCCAGCAAATTAGGGACACTGTTGCTCCTGGGGTATCGGCGAGGACCATTCGCAACCGTCTCCATGAAGCTGGGCTACGGTCCAGCACACCGTTAGGCCGTCTTCCGCTCACGCCCCAACATCGTGCAGCCCGCCTCCAGTGGTGTCGCGACAGGCGTGAATGGAGGGACGAATGGAGACGTGTCGTCTTCAGCGATGAGAGTCGCTTCTGCCTTGGTGCCATTGATGGTCGTATGCGTGTTTGGCGCCGTGCAGGTGAGCGCCACAATCAGGACTGCATACGACCGAGGCACACAGGGCCAACACCCGGCATCATGGTGTGGGGAGCGATCTCCTACACTGCCCGTACACCTCTGGTGATCGTCGAGGGGACATTGAATAGTGAACGGTACATCCAAACCGTCATCGAACCCATCGTTCTACCATTCCTAGACCTGCAAGGGAACTTGCTGTTCCAACAGGACAATGCACGTCCGCATGTATCCCGTGCCACCCAACGTGCTCTAGAAGGTGTAAGTCAACTACCCTGGCCAGCAAGATCTCCGCATCTGTCCCCCTATTGACCATGTTTGGGACTGGATGAAGCGTCGTCTCACGCGGTCTGCACGTCCAGCACGAACGCTGGTCCAACTGAGGCACTAGGTGGAAATGGCATGGCAAGCCTTTCCACAGGACTATATCCAACATCTCTACGATCGTCTCCATGGGAGAATAGGAGCCTGCATTGCTGCAAAAGGTGGATATACACTGTACGAGTGCCGACATTGTGCATGCTCTGTTGCCTGTGTCTATGTGCCTGTGGTTCTGTCAGTGTGATCATGTGATGTATCTGACCCCAGGAATGTGTCAATAAAGTTTCCCCTTCCTGGGACAATGAATTCACGGTGTTCTTATTTCAATTTCCAGGAGTGTATAATCCATAACGGTCACCGAGCACCAGTTTTAACACAAAGACAGGTTTCTTAAATGTCACCCGTGTGTTCTTTTTCTTCGAAAGTAAAAAACTAGAGGTACAATTAATGATGGCAGACTTTGTTTCACTGTTCTAAACCTCATAATGACGGCTGCTGTGCGGTTTCTGCCACAAAGCACAGAGCAAGAGTTGTTTGCATTGTCATGCAACTTGCTGTCAGCGGCTCACCCAGTTGAAGGAATGCACAATCCGTAAAAGTTAACACGTTAAATTAAATGACACATGTATGTTTTTCCCTATACATAATAAACGATAAGTAGACGTACAATTTGCTAATATCACGTGCTTCTAGCGTGTTAGAGACCATTATTAGTGGCACGTCTTCAAGTTTGGGCTTGGCGTCCAGCGTGAAAAATGCACTCTCAAAAAACAAGCAACATGACGTCCGGTAATTCTGCGTCACCTCAACATATGTTCGAGGTGCCTAGAATCCTACCGATGCATACGCAGCGAGTACACCTTATTGCATATCCTCTGATGTCGTTGGGCGTCCTTGGTACACACACTCTTTCATTGTGACCCAGAGAAAGAAACCTTACAAGGTTCAGTCGGGGCGACCTGCCCAGCTCACAGGACGTCCCCATCTGGTCAACCTATTTAAAACATTGAGTCCATAACTTGCATGGGAACACGTGCTTAGTATACGAGGCGCCTATCATGAGGGAATCACCTTGATAGCTGCATTTTACATCCCACGTCCTCCATGAGAAGGGCTAGCGTGTGTTGCACAAATGGTGCATAATGTAGTCCGGATAATGTTACGTATTAAAAATAAGGACCTATAAGCGGTTACCAATGATGTCATACCGAACATAGACATCCCACTAATGTTATAAGCAAACGCGAGAAGCCAATGGTAATTTGGCACGGACCAGTAGTGCATGTTCCACAGATTCACAGGACCATGATTTTTTGAATGAAGCTTCATCCATGAACGAGAAATGACAGTGCGACCGCTGATGTGCAAAACGGCAGAGTTCAATGGGGGATTGGTACGGATAATAGATATGCCTGTGCAAAATTCTCCACAAACTGCTATGGATTATTCCAGAGCCGCGTGAAGTCTGTCGTACACTGACCTCAGGACAGCGATCAAGAGCAGCCAGAACGGCAAATTCCTTGTCACTGCATGTTGCTGAGCTTACGTTGACACTTTCTGGGTGTCTAGCTGCCTGTTTGAATGATACTTGAACGGATGTTGGAAACAGAACGACATGAAGGACGCCGCCAATATATATGCACTGCTACAGCTGTAGTTCGGTGTGTGATATAGCGTCAGATGATATAATTCTGTCTGCGCCTGATGCGAATCATACTCGTCTGGCTGACTGCACATTCCTCGGCTGTATGTGTCGTAACAATTCAGCGAGACGAGCGTCATATCAAAACCCTCGCATTATTATGCACTCAAGTATAGAGAAGCTATTGAGTTTGATAAGCAGCGTAACAATTTTAATAAGAAAGACGAAGGTGTTAAACTGGCTAAAACTTGTATGTCAACGTTGCACCGCAAGCATGGCGATCGATTACTTTCAATCGAGAATGTTGGCATTACCAGAGACAATCTCATAGCCGATGGCACGTGATGGACAGTGGCACCCTCTGTACTGCCTATATAATCTGCACTTCCTCGAGTTACCTTCGCAGTTCGTCGCTGTACCTCCGAGGACGTCTCCCGCAGTCGGAGACGAACGGTGAGGGGAGAGTTTTATACTTCACCCACGGCCTATCAGCCCGGAAGTTTTAAGTGAAGACAATACCGGCCGTGAAAGCCTACGTTGTATGACCACTATGCGGATTCATTAGCGTCGTAGTCAGAACAGCTCCTTCGTGTTATCTGTCAGTTGCAGTCTTCTTTCGTCTTCTCTGTTCTACGTTAAAGTAGCCTGCCCGCACTACCATCTTAATAATTCGTGGAATGGTCCGGCGCGTCGGCCACTGGCGATCCGAATAGATAGCTATGTACCGCTGTACTCTTTTTACGACATTTCCTTTAAGTTTACCATATGAAAGTAGTACATTCAACATCTCGTCATTAGTATGCATGTCTGCACGCAAGGAATATTGAATCGAAAATGAGCGACTTGTTGTCCATAAAGAAAACAGGCAAATTTGTTGGCGTTCAAACACAGTGTAGTACGAGAGTTCTGCTAATGCCGGCTCCGGCTGTGTGTTCTAAAATTCCTGCACGATTCTAGGATTTTTCTACGGCAGGTTCCAACGTCAACATTAACACACGCTATGTAAATCTAATTGTCTTCTCAAGAGCTATCGAATGCAGTTGTGAAAAGTACATGCTTCTATAAAAAAAAAAAAAAAAATGCTTCTCCGTTGCTTCCACAGCTAAAACGTTACCTAATAAGAAAATACGTGCCTCGCCACGTTCTATTTGTCGAAAACCTCGTTTCTATATGTGTAACCGTTCACGAAATAAAAGGGGCTTTATGCCTTAGATGACTCAGCATATACTGAACAGCGTCGCGCGCTGCCTGGAGGGTAGACATACAACATGCCCAAAAGGTCATGGTATCTGGTATGTAGGACAATGTTTTCAATATATTTGTGGCATCAAGGTAAATGTGATGACAGAGTGAAGGTTTATAACCTTTACTTGACAACAGTTACAAAAATTCTCGAATCTTACGCCATCCTGCTGGAACGCACGCAGTGCAACGACGCTTGAGTGACTGTCACATTCGTTCAAACACTCCCCGCAAAGTGGAAATTTCTTCGGAGGCTCCCGCAACACGCGCTATCAGCTCCTCATCAGTATCATTGGGTGTTTCATAGACAAAAGATTCCAGGTGGCCACAGAAGGAAAAACAATGTTCATCAAGTCAGGGGAACTTGCACACCATGTCACCGTCCAGCCGCACCCTATCACCAATCGTTTCATGCGAATGCATTCGCACTCTATTTGCGAAGTGCGCAGCTGCACCATCGTGTTGGTACCGCATTCACTGTTGCATAGTGAGGAGAACATGTTCCAACAACTCTAACAGAGTCTCTTGTAAATAAGTTAAGTGTCTGCGTTAATTCGCCAGACGGACATGTATGGACCGACTACTCGTAGAGTATCATCTGACCAAATGTTGACAGCGTAGTGTTCTTGGTGACCACGAACACAGACAGCTCGTGGATTTTCCCGTGCCCCAGCGTTTTCTACGACGTGGAAAATAGTCAGGATTAAGGGCGTGAACTTTCTGAAGGCTGCAGGGGCAAATTATATTCACGTATCACAAAAGAAATTAGGAAAGGCTTACGTCCATTTCCCGTGCAACACGCCTCCAGCTTGTTGAGGATGTGTTTTCCAGCAGTGCTAACGCCTCCTCTTCAAACCCTAGTGAACACACTTTGCGTTGACGACCGCTTCTGTCGGGCGTTCATACCGGCAACACAAAATGGTTATATTGGGTTTCCAGATTGGCCTTAAATCCACTTTTGACACTACGAGAACGTGCCAGTGAAAAATGGTTCTCAAGTTAACCTGTCTCTCGCAGGGACCTGTGGGTGGCAGTAAATGTGTGCGTGGATCTGACACTCGATGAATCGGAACCGCCGAAAGTAGAAACTTTGGACAGCGTGAGCATTTCCATCTGCAGCGCCGTAAAAGTAGTGCATGTCTGCTCTTTCCTCCCAAGAATAGCAGTCACTTTCCTGCCCTCTCCCCACAGGAACAAATACGAGACGCCACAGTGTGCACAGGTGCTGCCCTCTATAGAACACCTTTCAAACAGGCATTTGGGCAGTCAAAATCAACGCTTTCACGTCCCACGATGCGGCAGAAAACCCGTAGTGTTGTCCGTCCTGAAATATGCGCAACTATGTAGACTACAGCGGTTGCTAATAAGGGTCATAAAACTTCAAGCCGACATCTCTTTTACCTCTTTATCACAAATACACTTAAATTGTTGCTCAGCAGACCTCCTACCACGACGCACAGGGGTTCAGGACTGGCCAACAGTCGAGAAATGAAGACTGAAATGTCGATGTGTTTGGAATGGATTCTTGTAGAGGGGGGTATGGGGGCATTCAGATCGTATAAGCAGAGGTCACGGTATTGTATACTTTCTTCCCTGCGACAGTCGTAACTGGCCTCTCGTAGAAACACACACGCGACGCTTCAGTGCCCAGTTATACAGTATTTCAGAAAATCGTACAGAATTTTGCGAAGACGCATCCGATTCCTATTTTCCAAAAGGTGAAGGTATGTAGAAACATTTTATGTACTTCAATTTGTGAAAATGTTTGTTGTTATTTATGAAACGTTATGCTAAAGGTAGTCGTTATTATCATGTTGATTCACTTCTTGAGAAATACATTTGTGTCGCCAGAAAAAAATTTTAACACATTTTAACGCTTGCATTTACAGGAACATGTTTGTTTAACTATCTATTAATGATATTTTAAAGAATTAGCTGATCGAAAGCTGCCCATTTTAAATATTACCGATTTTAGTGTTACCGTGCACTCTGTCGTGCCCATTACACACTGTGACTAATGGCGATATTCTCCCCTCAACTTTCTATGCCTGATGCTTGAAAGGCCCCTGGTATGGAAGGTTCTTCGTAGATGTTTTCTGTCTCTTTCTGAAGTATTGTGGAGATAAGTACGGTATATTACCGCAACGGTGTACCATTGTGAATAAAGATTTTAAATAACATAACTACTGTTATAGAAATATCTAAATATGTTTACAAATATTATTTCAAATATTGTTCTGGGATAATAAACACAATTTGTAAAACATATTAATACAGATTTTCAAACGATTGGTCATGACTGTAGGATTGCTTATAATAGTTTTACGTTACATACTACATGAAATTTTTAAAATTTTAACTGGACATACAAGCAAAGAAATTAATTTCTGCACTAAGAGAAACTTTCTTGGCCCTACGTGATGAATAGAGTTCAAAATTTGTCAAACAAGTTGAAGTTATAGAAAAATACTTTGCCGAATCGGAAGATTGTCCTTTCGCAATTTCAATTGATCCAGATTATGATTTTTAATTAATCAGATGTATTGTATGGAATTATATACGTCAAATAAGTAGAGATTTACATATTATACAAAGCTGTTATCCATTTTAAAATTGCAATTGTCACGAATCTAATCAAATTCGTTATCAGCGACTCCGAAAACCCAAGGGTGCAAATTTTCGGACCGATGGAGTGATAATTTTCCCAAAATGTCCGCCATTTTGAATTTCATAATTTTGGTATCAAATTCGTAATCAGCGATCTTGAAAACCTTATGTTGCCAATTCTCGGAACGATAAAGTGATAATTTATTCAAAATGTCCCCCATTTTTGGCCCGCCATTTCGAGTTTCATAATTTGGATATCACATTCGTAATCAGTGGCCCCAAAAACCTAACAATGGACGTTTTGGTATTTTTACCCTCACTTTTCGACTTTTGGTCAGGGTATAGCCCGTTCTGAGCCACTGTTCGACGGCCCGGATGACACGTTGTCTGCCCACAGTATTGTCGGCGCACGATGGTGATTAACGATACATGGGCCGCACCCTATTGCTCAGCTGGGTGGTAACGTACTCGCCTCCCGTGCAAACAGGTCTGGGTTCGATGTCCAGCAGGGCTGGAGATTTTCTCTTCTCGTGGACTGGGTGTTGTGTGGTCCTCATCATCATTTTATCCTCATCCCCGGCCCGCAAGTCGCTCTATGTGGCGTCGAATGAAATAATAATAATAATGAAATACCTACAGAGTAGATTTCTAGTGTCCATCTACCCCTAGTGCAGGAACAGAGTACCCACTGTGTATGTGTAAAGAGTAAAGACTGTGTCAGTGCGACAAAGTGTTTTAAATGTTAGCGAAGTCTTTCTTTGAGGAGTAACCTGGGAACCAGCCCGGTACTGGCTCCGTGGGAGTGAGAAAACTGCATAAAAACCATATCCATGCTGGTCGACACACGGTCCCCTCGCCAAGCGGATCAACATCTATACTCACGTCTTGTTGTGACCACTACCCTTTCCGATCTTTCCTGTTCCTACAAAGAGCGGAACTATGGAATTATGAGTGTCAGTAAAAGTCTGATTTCTCTAATTTTTTCATGGACGTCCTTCCACGTATTGTGTGTGGATGGAAGTAATATGTTCCCCAATTCTGCTTTAAGCATCAGCTAACTAATTTTCATTAACAAATGCACGACACGTCTCTTGCATCGTGTGCAGTGTCTCCGTAATGGTCTAATGTCAATAAAGCGAGTCCTTCACGAAACGTGACGCTCTTAGTTAGATTTTTTCTATCAATCCTAGTTGTCAAGTGCCCCAGAGGGATGAGAGATACCCAGAATGCGGTCAAACATGTGTTTTGCGAGCTATTTCTTTCGTAGATGAACAACAATTCCTCACGATACTCCCAATGACTTAGAATGTGGCATCTTCTCTTCCTGCTGTTCGTTTTATGTGGTCATTCCACTTCACGCATCTCCGGACGGTTACCCGACGATGTTTTACGGAAGTGACTTTTTTCAGGGATTTGTCGCCTATAGTGTTATCGAACAATAGTGAACCCCTTCGCCTGTTAATACGGAGCACACATTTGTTCGAGAGCACTAGCCTTTGTGGGTAGCCCCGTGAAGGTGCGTATTAATGCCATAGTTTCTTGGACGGGGAGGTACGAATGTTCCACATCAAATACGTTTGGCGAGGAGCGGTGTGTCGCCCAGCATGGATATGCTGGTTCCCAGGTTACACCTCAAAGAACTTCGATAACATTTAAAACACTTTGTTGCAGTGACACAGTCTTTACTCTTTACACAGACAGAGTGGGTACCCTGTTCCTGCCCTAGAGGTAGAATAGGCCTTCACTGTTTGGCCTCCCTAAACACTCAACCAAACAAGTGACCAATCTTTCTATCAATGGCATACATGATACCACTCGATTTACATATCGATTAAAATCACCTAGGCACTAGATACATTTATAATACGACTCTCATGCGCAGTGTGCCGCGGAAGAACACTCTTTCCAATTAGAAGGCTGAACAACGCCTCCCAGTCATTAGTACAAAATTACTCTTTCGCTTACGTCTTTGAGGACAAAACTGACGACCCATTGATGAAAAAGCTAATAAGCTATACATCGTAATCCAAAATAAGCATTCTTTGCACCCAAAAACAAGAGGATCTCTAGTAAACATATTACGGTCAAGATGAAACATGAAACTACCAGGCTGATCAGAATTTATTGGGCTTGTGACCATTATCATTTGTTTATACTCGTCAAATACGCACTACTGGCCCCAAATAATGTGTAAATACACTGTCAAAAAGAAATAAGAATGCAAATCAGGGTCGTTCGTCAGTTTCCTCTAGGACTGGACATAGCAAATTGACATTAATCAAGCATTTTCTCAAGGCGATAAACATGACGTTATCAGCACCTCACTGAGTTGGAACGAGGTAATATAAGAGAGATAAAACTCGCTGGAAGTTACTTCAGCGATACTGCAAGATGGCTTGGCAGGACTGTACCCACAGTACATGATTGCTGACAGAGGTAGTCACGGGAATGTATGGTCGCAAGATGAACGTGCTTCGAATGGCCACGTGGCGATATCGGGAGGGCAGACAATCATATTCGGCGTATGACTCTGTCACATAGTAGTGCACTTGCAGCAGAAATTTGAGCAGCAGGTTGCATCACAGTGGCACAACGAACCGCTACAAATTGGTTACTTCAGCGACAGTTCCGTTCTGTAGCATGCATTCCACTGACCCCAAACCACCGCTACTTACGACTTCAGTGGCATAAAGCTAGAGCTAATTGGAATGTAGGGTGAATATGCGTTGTGTTTGTAGCGAAAGCTGGATGTGGCTCGATGCCATTGATGGCCGTGTATTGGGTATGAAGGGGATAGTCTAGGGCGTGCAACAAACCTGTCAATGTGGTAGACACACTGGACCCCCCCTCCCCCCTGGAGTTACGTTCTCCAGTGCAATTTCGTACCACAGCAACAGCACTCTCGTGGTTATCCCACGCACAGTAGCTGCAAATTTGTAAGTCAGTCTGATCTGCTGTGCTCCCATTCACGAACAGCATTTTACGGGGTGTTTACCAGCAAGTATAACCCTCGCCCACATACTGCTGTTAGAACCCAACAAGCGGTACAGAGCATCGACAAGTTTCCTTGGCCAGCTCGATCACCAGATCTGTCTCCAGTCGAGCACGTATTGGACATCACCGGACGACAACACCAGCGTCAACCTCAAACAGCATTAAACACAATATATCGAGTAACCGAGTGTAAGAGACATGAAACTCAATGCTACAAAATGACATTCGGCACCTTTACATGCGGACTGGTATGCTTACATTAAAATTTCTGGCACTTACACCTGTTATTAATCTACCATATTTTATAAACTACTGGCCACTTAAATTGCTAGACGTGTTACAGATGCGAAATTTAAGCGACACGAAGAAGATGCTGTGATATGCAAATGATTAGCTTTTCAGAGTATTGACACAAGGTTGGCGCCGGTGGCGACACATACAACGTGCTGACATGAGGAAAGTTTTCAACCGATTTCTCCTAATTAAACAGCAGTTGACCGGTGTTTCCTGGTGAAACTTTGTAGTGATGCCTCGTGTAAGGAGGAGAAATGCGTACCATTACGTTTCCGACTTTGATAAAGGTCGGATTGTAGCCTATCGCGATTGCGGTTTATCATATCGCGACAATGCTCCTCGCGTTGGTCGAGATCCAATGACTGTTTGCAGAATATGGAATCGGTGGTTTCAGGAGGGCCATACGGAACGCCGTGTTGGATCCCAACGGCCTCGAATCACTAGAAGTCAGGATGAACGGCATCTTATCTTCATGGCTGTAACGGATCGTGCAACCACATCTCAATCCCTGAGTCAACAGATGGGGACGTTTGCAAGACAACAACCATCTGCACGAACAGTTCGACGACGTTTGCAGCAGCATGGACTATCAGCTCGGAAAATATCTATGAATCACAAACAGGAGCGCCTGCGATGGTGTAGTCAACGACGAACCAGGGTGCACGAGAGGCAAAACGTAAATTTTTCGGATGAATCAAGGTTCTGTTTACAGCATCATGATGGCCGCATCCGTGTTTGGTAACATCGCGTTGAACGCACATTTGAAGAGTGTATTCGCCATCGCCATACTGGCTTATCACTCGGCGTGATGGTATGGGGTGCCATTCGTTACACATTTTGGTCACCTCTTGTTCACATTGACTGCACTTTCAACAGTGGACGTTACATTTCAGATGTGTTACGACCCGTGGCTCTATCCTTCATTCGATCCCTGCGAAACCCTACATTTCAGCAGGATAATGCACGATCGCATGTTGCATGTCTTGTGTCGGGCTTTTCTGTGTACAGAAAATGTTCGACTGCTGCCCTGGTCAGCACATCCTCCAGATCTGTCATGAATTGAAAACGTCTGGTCAACGGTGGCGGAGCAGCTGGCTCGTCACAATACGCCCGTCACTACAGTTGATGAACAGTGGTATCGTGTTGCAGCTGCATGGGCGGCTGTACCTGCAGAAGCCATACAAGCCCTGTTTGACTCAATGCCCAGGCGTATCTAGGCCGTTATACGGCCAGAGGTGATTGCTCTGGGTACTGATTTGTCAGGATCTATGTACCCAAAGTGCACAAAAATGTAATCACATGTCAGTTTTAGTATAATATATCTGTCCAATATATATCCGTTTATCACCTGTATTTCTTTTTTGTGTAGCAATTTTAATGGCCAGTAGTGTAATATTTGCAGTTTCTTATCTCGTGCTTCATTATAACGCTCTCTTGCTGTATTGATCACTTAAATATGTTACACAGAGTAATTTAATTACTATACTTTATTTTCTTATGTCCCGTTTTTTCCGTGAGTGTTACTTCGATGTTAGGAAGGCGTTGTGTTAAAGCGCTGTGCAGTGTGTATTGATGCAGATGTTCGATGCATCAAGTGTGTCCACGTCGCCAGCAACATTTCACGAGAAGTAGCCTGTGGAAATAGCGCGCCTGCAGCGGAACTGGCTGCTTTAAAGGCCGCCTCCCGCCCTCACCACCCCGCCGCTCACCTTTTGAAGCCTCCGCTGTGGGCCGCGCCTCTTGGACGCCTGTCACCAGGGGCCGCCCGTGCGGCCGGGCTTCCTCTCGAGTGCCCCCCCCGCCCCCCCCCCCCCCCCGCGCTGCTCAACCCACCACCACCACCTGCGCTTCGAGTGGAGTCAGCAAGAGTGCGCGCGGGCCGCCAGCTCCTCTCGGCGTCTCGCTACTTGCTATGCAACAGCTGGTATTCGACACTGCCGCCGGAGAGAAGGCACCTCCACCTTCTACATCTACATCTACATCTACATCTACATCCATACTCCGCAAACCACCTGACGGTGTGTGGCGGAGGGTACTTGGAATACCTCTACTGGTTCTCTCTTCTATTCCAATCTCGTACTGTTCGTGGAAAGAAAGATTGTCGGTATGCCTCTGTGTGAGCTCTAATCTCTCTGATTTTATCCTCATGGTCTCTTCGAGAGATATATGTAGGCGGGAGCAATATACTGCTTCACTCCTCGGTGAAGGTATGTTCTTGAAACTTCAACGAAAGCCCGTACAGAGCTACTGACGATCTCTCCTGCAGGGTCTTCCACTGGAGTTTATCTATCATCTCCGTAACGGTTTCGCCATTACTAAATGATCCTGTTACGAAGCGCGCTGCTCTGTGTTGGATCTTCTCTCTCTTCTCTGAACCCTACCTGGTACGGATCCCACACTGCTGAGCAGTATTCAAGCAGTGGGCGAAGAAGCGTACTGTAACCTACTTCCTTTGTTTTCAGATTGCATTTCCTCAGGATTCTTCCTATGAATCTCGGTCTGGCATCTGCTTTACCCGACAATGAACTTCATATGATCATTCAATTTTAAATCACTCCTAATGGCTACTGCCAGATAATTTATGGAATTAATTGCTTCCAGTTGCTGACCGGCTTTATTGTAGATAAATGATAACGGACCTTTCTTTCTACACTCCTAAAAATTGAAATAAGAACACCGTGAATTCATTGTCCCAGGAAGGGGAAACTTTATTGACACATTCCTGGGGTCAGATACATCACATGATCACACTGACAGAACCACAGGCACATAGACACAGGCAACAGAGCATGCACAATGTCGGCACTAGTACAGTGTATATCCACCTTTCGCAGCAATGCAGGCTGCTATTCTCCCATGGAGACGATCGTAGAGATGCTGAATGTAGTGCTGTGGAACGGCTTGCCATGCCATTTCCACCTGGCGCCTCAGTTGGACCAGCGTTCGTGCTGGACGTGCAGACCGCGTGAGACGACGCTTCATCCAGTCCCAAACATGCTCAATGTGGGACAGATCCGGAGATCTTGCTGGCCAGGGTAGTTGACTTACACCTTCTAGAGCACATTGGGTGGCACGGGATACATGCGGAAGTGCATTTTCCTGTTGGAACAGCAAGTTCCCTTGCCGGTCTAGGAATGGTAGAACGATGGGTTCGATGACGGTTTGGATGTACCGTGCACTATTCAGTGTCCCCTCTACGATCACCAGAGGCGTACGGCCAGTGTAGGAGACCGCTCATCACACCATGATGCCGGGTGTTGGCCCTGTGTGCCTCGGTCGTATGCAGGCGCTCAACTGCACGGCGCCAAACACGCATACGACCATCGTTGGCACCAAGGCAGAAGCGAATCTCATCGCTGAAGACGACACGTCTCCATTCGTCCCTCCATTCACGCCTGTCGCGACACCACTGGAGGCGGGCTGCACAATGTTGGGGCGTGAGCGGAAGACGGCCTAACGGTGTGCGGGACCGTAGCCCAGCTTCATGGAGACGGTTGCGAATGGTCCTCGCCGATACCCCAGGAGCAACAGTGTCCCTAATTTGCTGGAAAGTGGCGGTGCGGTCCCCTACGGCACTGCGTAGGATCCTACGGTCTTGGCGTGCATCCGTGCGTCGCTGCGGTCCGGTCCCAGGTCGACGGGCACATGCACCTTCCGCCGACCACTGGCGACAACATCGATGTACTGTGGAGACCTCACGCCCCAGGTGTTGAGCAATTCGGCGGTACGTCCACCCGGCCTCCCGCATGCCCACTATACGCCATCGCTCAAAGTCCGTCAACTGCACATACGGTTCACGTCCACGCTGTCGCGGCATGTTACCAGTGTTAAAGACTGCGATGGAGCTCCGTATGCCACGGCAAACTGCCTGACACTGACGGCGGCGGTGCACAAATGCTACGCAGCTAGCGCCATTTGACTGCCAACACCGCGGTTCCTGGTGTGTCCGCTGTGCGGTGCGTGTGATCATTGCTTGTACAGCCCTCTCGCAGTGTCCGGAGCAAGTATGGTGGGTCTGACACACCGGTGTCAATGTGTTCTTTTTTCCATTTCCAGGAGTGTATGTATTCGCAGCACATTACACTTATCTACACTGAGATTCAATTGCCATTCCCTGCACCACGCGTCAATTCCCTGCAGATCCTCCTGCATTTCAGTACAATTTTCCATTGTTACAACCTCTCGATATACCGCAGGGTCATCCGGAAAAAGCGTCAGTGAACTTCTGATGTTATCCACAAGATCATTTAGGTATATTAAGAATAGCAACGGTCCTATGACACTCCCCTGCGGCCCCATCTGAAATCACTCTTACTTCGGATGACTTCTCTCCATTCAGAAAGACATGCTGCTTTCTGTTATCTAGGAACTCTTCAATCCAATCACACAATTGTTCTGATAGTCCAAATGCTTTTACTTTGTTAATTAAACGACTGTAGGGAACTGTATCGAACGCGGAAGTCAAGAAACACGGCATCAACCTGGGAACCCGTGTCCATGGCCCTCTGAGTCTCGTGGACGAATAGCGCGAGCTGGGTTTCACAAGATCGTCTTTTTCGAAACCCATGCTGATTCCTACAGTGAAGATTTCTAGTTTCCAGAAAAGTCATTACAGTCGAACATATTACGTGTTCCAAAACTCTACAAATGATAGACGATTTATAAGCAAGTCCGCGACTCTCGACTGCGTAAGTTACAAGGTCCAGAATTTTACAGTGAACACATGGTGTGTCGTGGGGCAATCACTCTCTTTCTAAAACAATTGAAAAGCCACGATGGCTTCAATATGGTTTACTAGATGACCGGTTTCAGCACTCTGAATGTGCCATAATCGGATGTCCATATGGTTTTATAAATGTTAATCCACGTTTCAGATCCGATGATGGCACCTTCAGAGTTCTGAAACCGGTTATCTAGAAAACGATATTAAAGCGATCGTGGCTTTTTAATTATTTTAAAGTCAAGAATGTTCTAAAATTAAATTTTGAAGAGGCGAATGTACACAAATTCCGAATGGCAAAATTTCTCGCAGTGTTGTGTGTACGTGAGTTTACGAATGAAGAACGTATATCGAAGCATTACATAGCCATGTGCACCTTATATTGACGCAAATGTATCTGTTGTGTCGAATCGATTGTTCTGAGTTCAAACCTGTGATAACGCGATTGATGTCATGTAATTACCAGTTACGAACAAAAGACTTAAAATACACAACAGTGCAGCAAATGCTATAATCAGAGACACTGACAGTATCAAAAATGTCATGGACAGGAGTGAAGCGGCCATTTTAACGCTGCTTCAACATTTAAGTACCCCTTGAGTTGTGCTAAGCCTCAAGAAATGTGTCAGTTTAGTCAGAAAGTCCACAGAGGATGGTCTAAGGGTCGGGCACTATGATTAGCCGTCCCTTTCCATTCGATGTTTGCGAAAATTAAGATAATCAGTCGTGCACGAGTATTTCTGTCTGTTTTGCCGAGAAGCTCTCGTACTTTATGTTCCTCGCAGAATCAGTATCAGCTACGTCGTGTTCTCTGGAAAGTGCAGTTCTACTTCCTGTGATTGTAAGTGATGCTGCGGCAAGTTATGATGTTCGAAATAACTTCAGAGCGAATGCCGTGATGATGTGTTTATTTACTACATCTACATCTACAGAGATACTCTGCAAGCCACTATACGGTGCGTAGAGGAGGGCACCCTCTACCACTACTAGTAATTTTCTTTCCTGTTACACTGGAAAATAGAGGAAGGGGAAACGACAGTGAGCCGTGGCGCTCGTTACTGGCGCGCCAGTCTCTTGCATGTTCATTATTGATCCTTCGATATTTGTTTTCTTTGCTTGCCTTGTTGTTTTCCGCATTCGCGGGCGAGTGGCAGTTGACGTTTGCTCGGACTACCTGCTGAGTCGCCGCGAGGAAAGCCGTGGGAAGCAATCACGTATATGTGGAGTTGGCTGTACTCGGTATAGTTTGGAGTATATGTGTTGGCTGCCTGTCTGTCAGCTCTCCTGATTTTGCTCGCCATGCCTTGCGACCGCCTAGCTTGGGTTACTGCCTGGTGTATCCTGCACAAGCCATACCGGACGTCCAGCAGAAGTTAAGCAACCTTGTGTTTCTTTTAAAGAAAAGGAAAAATGTATAAGACTTTCTGTAACCGATTTGGTGGCCTCTTTATTAAATGGTGAGCAAGACATTTAAAGACTGTTGGTATTAACTCCCCTAGTTGCTGGGTGTTGCTAATTCGTTCCAAATGGCCTACTGTAAGTAGGCTGTTTAGGATTTTTTATTGGTAACGCCGCCGCCACGTAGCGCTCTGTATGAAAATCACTGGCTGTGCTGTGCGCAGTCTGTGTTTAGTTTGCATTGTTGTCTGCCATTGTAGTGTTGAGCTGCGGCAGCTGGATGCTAACAGAGCGTAGCGTTGCGCAGTTGGAGGTGAGCCGCCAGCAGTGGTGGACGTGGGGAGAAAGATGGCGGAGTTTTGAAATTTGTAAGAATTGGTGTCACGAACTGATTTATATATTATGACTATTAAGGTAAATATATTGTCTGTTCTGTATTAAAATCTTTCATTTGCTAACTATGTCTGTCAGTAGTTAGTGCCTTCAGTAGTTTGAATATTTTATTTAGCTGGCAGTAGTGGTGCTCGCTGTATTACAGTAGCCTGAGTAACGAAGATTTTTGTGAGGTAAGTGATTTGTGAAACGTATAAGTTAATGTTAGTCAGGGCCATTCTTTCGTAGGGATTTTTGAAAGTCAGATTGCGTTGCGCTAAAAACAATTGTGTGTCAGTTTAAGCACAGTCGTGTAAAATTTTTCTAAGGGGACGTTTCATATGTCGACCCTTAGCCGAGGATACCTCACTGGAATCTTCTGATTTTTTCCTTGTAGTGTAATTAGTGTAGCTTTTGTTTATTGCTGGCGCGTAATCATAGAGAGGATTTCCTTTGTAGTTGTAGTCTTTCATTGTTGTACAGTACAACAGTTGTGGCATGCATGTAGAGTTGCACCAAGTATTTCGCAGCTGCGCTTGCAATTAACCAGATATTATTTTCAGTGATATGTTAATGTGTTCTCTTATTTTTGCTTTTCAAATTGTGCTTTTTTGTGTTGTCGTGTGAGATATTGTGACAATAATGGCGTGTGAAAAACGTAATACTAGGCTCCAAAGTAAACTGAGAAATGACAGTGAAGACGAAAGCAGTGTGTTAGCGCCACCATGTAATGAATTAACTAATGTTCAAAGTAGTAATTGGGTAACTGTGCATAGGGAAATGAAGCAGGTTGCATGGTGTGGGCAGTGAAACAATTAGTGAACAGAAAAGCGTTATCGATCGATCGGTCGGCAACAGCTCGCCTCAGGATTCCGAAATGACAGGACACAATATTGCAAATACTGTAGATTCAGGTTTTGTGTCCTCACCGTTTTCTCAAATAAGTCAACACACATTTTCTGTTTTTCAGACTGCGAATATTGCCGGTGCAAATGCATTGCCGAATAGGACTAAGGAACATGTTTCAGACACCAGTGCATTGTTATTACAATTAATGCAACAAATGGGACAAAAGCTTCAAAAGTTAGACACAATGGAACAAAATCTTCAAAAGTTAGACACAACGCTTGAACAAAATCAGAAACAAATGGGACAGAATCTTCAAAATTTAGACACAATGGAACAAAATCTTCAAAAGTTAGACACAACGCTTGAACAAAATCAGAAACAAATGGGACAGAATCTTCAAAAGTTAGACACAATGGAACAAAATCAGAGACAAACACAGCAACAGTTGGACACAATGGAACATAATCTTCAAAAGCTAGACACCACACTTGAACAAACACGTGAAGATTAAACTACTGAGTTACATAACATTGAATCGAAATGTCAAAAAATCTGTAATGACGTAAAAACACAAATTTGTGAGCATTTCCAACCTATTTTTTCGCGCCATGAAAACTCATTACAGAATCACGAAGCAGCCATAAAAGAATTGCAAACTGTTGTTCGTGAAAATCACGACAACTTGCAAGCTAAAATGGACTTAGTTGCATCCACCGATTCGGTTACGCAACTTGCATGAACTCAGGAAAACTTAAAGGGGACACAGTAGATTCGATTTCAACACAAATGGACACTCTGAAACTTGGTTCAGAAAAACACACTGAGGAATGTGTTCACTGTCGGAGAAAGTAGCCGAACTTTCGGATCAGTTCACTAATTTATCTATGAAGGTAGATGATAATCTGAATGACACAAAACCAGTAGTGTTTAATGACACAGAAGAGTTCGAACAAATTAGAAAATTCAAGCAAAATCAGAATCAAATTAATACGCAACACCAAAGAGAAATCCGGGAAGTACAAGATCAGTTGACACAGGTAATACAAGAATTACGTATTTCAGAGGACACTCGCACTCCAATACGGGAAGAGGGACATAAAAATACGGAACTGCCACAAATTAACAACACAGGGCACTTTGGAGATTATGAAAAAAATCGGCAAAGTACACCGAATTTTGAGATGGAACCGCCGAAACGACCTAACAATGACCGATATGCGACCCGCCGACACGATGATTTTGACTATAAGCTGTTCATTACTACACGTAAATTCAAAACATTTAAGAATTCTGACAACGTCATTCATCCACAAGCGTGGCTCCATCAATTCTCTCATTGTTTTCCTCCCAACTGTTCACCAGAGCATAGATTAGAATTTATGTGTGGCTACTTAGAGAATGAACCAGCTGTAAGAATGCGATCGGTCATTCACGATTGACACAGTGAAGGAGAATTTTACAATGCCTTCCTCTCAGCATATTGGTCCCAAGCCACGCAAGACCGAGTAAAACATGGCATCTTGATGATGAAACATTTCGATCAATCTGAATTTTCCAGTCTTGTGAAATCTTTTGAAGACATGTTGCACAAGAATCAGTACCTGTCAATCCCATACAGCCCGTCAGAACTCATCCGCATTTGCTTAATCAAATTGCCTGAACATTTACGGCATATTATTTTGGCAGGCCATTGCAAAGACGACATTGAAGCTTTTCAGCGACTCTTACAAGAATTAGAAATTGACACTGACATTCGCGGAACGCGAAAACAGGAGCACAACAATTACAGGTCACATCCGTCGCAATTCCGCGATGAAAGAAATAATAACTGGACAGGACAAGGCTATTCTCACAATACAAATCGTGACCAAAACAGACACCACCCATATGACAACCGTTGGCAGAGTAGTAATAATTACAGGGAAAGGTCACCTCTCCGCGATAATGACTATCACAGAGACAATCAGAGAAACAGACAATATGGGAACCAAAATAATTACTATCAAGGGAGACAGAATAACTTTAGACGCAACGGTCCAGTGCGCAGTTACGATTCAGAGAGAAATTCTCCACCACGTGACCGACAAGAAAGAAACTATGGAATCTACCGACATGACGACAGACGATATGATCGTAACGACAGACCTGAATTGCAGCAGAACTGGCGGGAATCAAACAGAGCAGGGCCCTCTCGACAAGGTGAATTTGTAGAAGTTAGGTCTCCAAATCCAAATAACGACGCGTTCCAACAAAGACACAATAGGAAATGACTCATACCGGTGGCAGCCTCAAAACGTACTTATGAAACTGACGACGCAGCTGCCGTAGCTGGTAATTACGTTAAAATGGAAGACATTAGGGACATATTACTCCAGGAACAGGACGTAAAACATAACAACATTGCATATCCTGTGAATCACATTACTGTAAATGACGTAAAATTTACGGCAGTACTTGACTCAGGCAGTCCCATTTCAGTAATTAGTGAAACAGCTTTTAGCAAATGCAACAAATCGAACGATTGCCCCACACTTCCGTTACGCAAGATTAAATTACAAGGTGCAGTCATTGGAAAAAGTGTAGATGTACGCCAACAAACCAACTTCGAATTCTTTTGTCAGAGCCACAGCTTCTCTATGAACTTTCTTATTGTTCCATTGTTGTCGACGGAAATTATACTGGGAGTAGAATTTTTGCATGAATACAAAGCAATCTTAAACTTTCACGATGCTGAAATAAGTTTAGAGAAAGAAGGTAAGTCAATAGCTTTGAAATTTGAAGATTGGCTCTCAAACCATGACGAGGAAATTAATCGGCTTTACCTTCTGTTAGACAACAGTTCGGAATTTTCTTCTACGGAACTAGACACTAACAATCACTCTGCAAGTACTGACAGGGATGATATCGACGGCATATTTGAAACTAATGAGTTAATTCAGAATAAAATTCAAAAAATTGAGAATTGTAATGACACTGATAGGCAGGACCTTTTTGAGATTTTACAAGCACATTCCACAGTCTTTACTCACAAAACAGGAACAATCAAGGGATTTCAATGCCAATTTCGTGTTCGTGAGCATACTAAATTTTGTGTTAGACCATACGTAATTCCAGCACATTATAGGGACCGTGTTAGAACAGAAATACAATCTATGCTTGACGACGGCATTATTGAGCCTGCAGTAAGCTCATACAACAATCCATTACATGTTGTTGAGAAGAAAATTGGATCGATCAGGCTTGTCTTAGATTCGAGACAAATCAATACTATCATTATTCCTGAAACAGACAGGCCGCAAACGTTGGAAGAACTTCTTCAAAATTTTAATTGTGTAAAAGTATTGTCTTCCATTGATCTCAGATCCAGCTTTTATCAGATCGAACTTCATCCAGAATGTAGAAAATACACAGCTTTCCTTTATTTCGGCGTTTGTTATCAGTTTCGGAAACTTCCTTTTGGCTTGAACATTTCTTCGGCAGCATTCATTCGCGGGCTAAATTCCATATTACCTGAGTTCTTAAAACGTCACATCACCTTACATGTGGACGATATTTTGATAGCAGAAGCCTCATGGGAACAACATAATCGCATCCTCAACAGCGTGTTACATATTTTTGCATAATCTGGAATTACAGTTAACTTGGAAAAGTCTGAATTCGGTAGGACAAAAGTGAAGTTTCTGGGACATATTATTTCTTCTGAAGGCATCCAGCCAGATCCTGAAAAGTTAGAAGCAATCAGAGCCATTACAGTTCCATCCACAAAAAAAAAGGTCCGCAGTTTTCTAGGTCTCGTAATTTTTACCGTCGTTTTCTGAATATGCATATTCTAGTTACACCAAAACTTTGTTCTCTCACTGGAAAAAATACTATTTCCAACTGGGACGAACAAGCACAGTTGGAATTCAATTCTTTGAAATAATCGTTACTTAACGCGCCAATACTAGCTCATCCAGATCTCTCACAAGATTTTTGCCTTAGCACGGATTCTTCTAAAGTCGGTCTTGGTGCCCATTTATTTCAAGAAGCCACAGAAAATGACATTAGTGTTCAGAAAACCATTGCTTTTGTTAGCCGAGTGCTAACAAAATCTGAAAAAAAATATTCCGTTACTGAATTAGAAACTTTGGCTATCGTTTGGGCATTTAACAAATTCCATTCCATTCTTTATGGTAAGCACGTAAAAGTATACAGTGACCATCGTGCATTACAATTTCCTATGTCTTCAAAATTAAATCATGACAGGTTAAAACGTTGGGCATTGTTTCTGCAAGAATTCCACTTCACAATAGTCTACATTCCCGGCAAGGAGAACATTGTTGCGGACGCACTGTCACGCGCACCGGCTGGGCTTGAGAAAAGTAACACAGAAAGCAACCTCGAGAGAAATTTCAGTATTCTTTACATTCAGAAAGTCGCCTTTGAAAACTTCATCACCACATCTTTAAAGGACATTGCTCATGAACAAGATAAAGATCCGATTTGGAAAGACATCAAAAGTAAATGGCATGAAAAGACACACACACAGATTCGGCATTATTATCTGGTTAGAAACAACATACTGTTCAAACGATGCACTGTTGATGACAAGCTATGGGTACTTTGCATTCCAGACGATTTTGTTAATAAGCTCATTTGGTACATTCATTTCAGCTATGCACATTTTGGTCCACGAAAATCATATTCTTCGAACGACTTGTTATTTTAACAATATGGAAAGGAGAATTCGAAGAGTCTTGTCTATTTGTAAACTTTGTCAAAAGTCGAAACCATCTACTGTCTCTCATCGTGCTCCATTGTTTCCTATCATTCCTACTTAATTAAAAGAATTTGCTGCTGTTGATCTCCTGGGACTGCTTGTCAGAACATATAATGGATTTTCGTACGTTCTAGTCGCTGTTGAACTTACTTCAAAATTTGTTTCTTTCACTCCGTTACGTAAAGCCACTGGACGGTCTGTATCCAACGCCTTTGTTACAAATTTCTTACGTGAAGTTGGACACGTTAGTAAAGTAATTTCAGATAACGGACCGCAATTCAGATCTGCTGTTTGGTCACACATGCTTCGTAACCATAAAATCAAATCTGTTTTTATTTCATTGTACTCTCCACACTGTAACCCGTCTGAACGGATTATGAAAGAAATCAATAAGCTTTGCAGACTTTATTGTCACAGAAAGCATCAGCATTGGGACAGATATTTACACTTATTTCAAAACGTGCTGAATGAAATGCCTCATGACTCCACTGCTTTACCACCTGTTCTTGTACTGAAGAATAAAGAAGCACCAAACAGAATCAGAGAGCTTGTACCTTTTCCGAATACACGTAAACTTCAACACAAAGACATAATTGATTTGGCTATTAAAAATATAAATTCTGCTGCAGACAAAAGGAAAAAATTACACGGTAAAGCAAATGCAAAGAAATTATATATTGGTCAGAAAGTTCTCATTAAAGCTCATCCATTGTCACATAAGAAGAAACACTTGAGTCACAAATTCTTTCTAGTTTACAATGGACCTTACAGAATCCGACGTATACCACATGATAATTGCGTTGAAGTTAAAACTCTGCGTACTAGGAAGAGTAAAGGTTTACACCACATTTCACATGTAAAACCATTTATTGAAAGATAATCTGCTTTTTAACTTTGTCTTTGCCATAAAGCTGTTCACATCACATCACTAGTATACTTTGTCACACTAAGAATCTGTTAACATGCTACAATGTTTTGAAGTTAACTATCCAGTCTAGAACTTAGAGAACTTATTTAGACAGTATTTACGAGTGCATTGTTATAGTGAACAGACGTCACAGTGTTATTGTGTGTACATTCTTGCTTGTTAGTTGAACGATTACGTAACGACTGTAAGGCTTACATACTTATAACATATACTGTTAATGAGGTTTTAATGCAACATTTTGGTTCAGTTGAAAAGACATTCTTTATTTTAAGTACTTTCTGTGAGATTAAAGATGACTTAGCGTTTGGTTTCTTTGATAGCTACACGATTATATCACGACGCTACTAATGTGTGACACACTTTGCTTACAGAGGACGATAACTACGACACTTCCACATAATTATCTTACAACAAGACGCACAGTTTAGCGCTACAGTATGCGTAGTTGAGTCAATAATTTTGTACTTAAAAACATTTATTTTTAAAGATATTTGAAATACAATGATACAAAGGTTTTCCGTGATACATTTCATTCCATTGCTGTAATCTGTAACATCTGATGATATAATTACATTAATCCTCAGGGGGTTACACGCTTACGTTGTGTACCATGTGTTTGGCAAGCACAAGGAGCCCTAGCAAATAATGGTATTTGTTTATACAACTTTACACATCGGTACCATATTTCTCTAACACATAAATTACACAGCTATCTGATCATTTAACTGAGAGAGACAAACATTTACTTTACAACATCAGTGACAGATGTTTACATAATTACACCATTGGATAACTACACACTTATGAAGTTGTATTTTGTGACTGTTCATATTTTTTCGAAACCATTGTGATACTATGAGAGCTTTGAATGACATATTTGGTATGGGGTCACGATTTTTAAAGTACGTTTGAGGCAGATGACACTTTTGACATGAGCAGAGAATTTTTTTTAGGTTTTGAAATTATTGGAGGAAGCTACGGAGATTTTGAGAATTTGACTGTGGTGTTATGATGTTATTATTATGACTACGACGTGAATTATGCTGCTGAAGTATGCTTAAGCTGATGCTATATGAGTTATTTGGTTATGCTACGTATCTGTTATGATGACATATTGAAGAAGTGTCGACGAATATACATATGTGTAATAAGTTAAGGAATAATGAGTAGTGGTTAGGGACTCTGATTTGTGAAAAAGGATGTTGGAAACCAAGAATCGTACTTTAAGAGTTATGAAATGTGTGTATACGCGTGAATGTATCATAAGGCCGCCAAAAATTTTTGGACACTGTTATATTTACCGGATTTTGTTTCTACATATTTGTAACGCAAATGCTTGACCTGTGAAATTTTTTATATGAGACAGCCACTGTAGCGGAAACTGGTGTCGTAAATATTTTGGTAAGAAAGTTAAGTGACCACCTGGACGTAATGCGTCGTGGGCGCCCAGCTGGGCGACAGCCACCAGGAAACAAGCCATTAGTGTGTGCCTTTCAGAGGCACAGGTAAAAAAAAAAAAAAAAAAAAAAGGTGTCATTATCCTCGCTGTTGACATTTCTTTGTAGAAAGCGTCGCAAATACGACACGCTCAAACTTGAAAACATATGATTACACTGTGGAGCTCTTAATTTATGACATTTACTAAAATGCCTAGTGAAACGACGAGAAACATCTCATGGCTATTGTCCTGCTAGTTGAGAGAAATGCCATGTGGCTTGCTTTATGCATTTATTTACTCATTTTGTTTAATATCTAGTTTCTAACTGCACTGAAGCATTGGTTAAAATAAATTTTATGGATGTACTAATATAAATATTTTATGCCTACAGATCCAGATAATAACAACTTTATGATGTACTTAAAAAAAACGAAGTAGCACAAAAAGGCATTTCCCTTCACAGAAATTGCATACAGAATTGTCTTTTCAAGTACATGGTAAAATTTTTTTACAATAAAGTTTTGTGGTGCACCACTTTAATTGCATAGACATTAAGATGTGAATAGACATTGTCCTTATCTGCATTGTTGTCTTTAGTGTAAAATTTTTCTGATTGAGCTTTGTCATGTTTAGGTATAAGTTATAGCATTTGCTGCAGCTGTTTGCCATTCATAGTGCTACTGAATGTCACTTTGTATTACTAAGTTAAGCCAATTTTATTACTGATTTATTTTTCTTGTTTGCTGCGCATTGCCTTATATTAGTTGTAATATTGCTGCCTTTCTTTGCCAATTTCCATTTTTTAACATTGCAGTTTGTGTAAATTGTTTTGTGCTGCTGAATTGCTTCATCCCTTAGTTAAGCATCTGAGCTCAGTAGATTTAAGTTAGCTTAAGAGGGGGTAACCTATATAAGAGAATGATTTGCGATATATTGCAAGAAATGCATTGAGAAGTTATACGAAAAAAGTACAGAAATCAGGTATAGATAGGACTTTTTGGAAATAATGAAGAACGAAGGGAGATCTCCGAGAAGTAAAGAAAGTATTGTTTGCAAGATACTGCAGTAAAACAAACCCTGTCCTTTCCTTTTGAGTTATCCCAATATGTGTTTGTGTACCCTTTTGTATTTGTTTTCTTCCTGTCTCTGTGTGCTGTTTCATAGAATTTTTTCTCTTCTAATACTAAGCTACATTCACTATGATGAGAAATACTGTTATCCTCAAATATAATTTGCGTTAATAACATGTTATTTACTTCGTAAAGATGTTTACACATTATTTATTCTGTTTTGTTCTAATGCTCATGTGTGAGGTTGATGTTTCAAAAGTTACTCTGACCTTTTATGTATGTACTTATGTCGTAATTTTTGTAACACTGATGTATTTGCTATTTCGATTCTTTTGTAAAGCCTGTACTACTTCAAATGTTATCTGTATTGTTATGTTCTTTAAAGATGTATTTTGTACCTTTGTTATTGCATTCTTATGTTATAAAATTGTAACTGACACCAGTTCATCAAATTAAGTAACTTGTAAATTACATTTCACTGCACACGTTTCTGTTGGTCATAGTATATGGACAATATGTGAGAAGTAGGGACTGATAGTGTTTGCATGTGTGTTAATAATTCAGTAACGGACTGGATAACAGCATTGCTGGTTCTAAGGACATTTCAAAAACAATTTTTCTGAGTGCACAAGTGGTGGTTATGGACTTGGTATATTATCTGAAAGACTCTTCAATGGTGATTGTGCGCCTGCACAGTCAAACAGATGGCTGCTGGCCATCTCTACAAGGACTACAGTGGGTCTACACCTTTGATGACCCACCAATACCATTATTTCTACAAGGACAGCAATGGGTCTGCATCTCTGGTGGCCCACCAATACCGTAATCTCCACCAGGACTACAGTGGGTCTAAGTACCAATAGTCTTCAACTTCGACTGACTCTGATGTGGGTTTGCTCTGTTGTTGCCCATTACCTGTCTGCATTTCAAGAGTCAGCACTGTCTTTCCGTTGGAAGGACAACACTACTTCTTCAAGACTGAATGGAAATCCACTACTTCCATGTGCATTTTCTTTTACTACTCAGACTTTGTGAAAAACACTGCAATTTTACTTTGATGAATGATCATGACTATCTTTATGGACTGTGAGAAAATTTTAGCTTTTGACCAACATTGTATCGATAAGTGTGTGCATTTCATTTCTTTGTTATTGTAATTATGAAAAAAATTTTCAAATCTATATTGGCCACTGCCCAAAACAAATTGTATATTTTTTTGTGGGGAGCATGGGGGCTATGTAAGTAGGCTGTTTAGGATTTTTTATTGGTAACGCCACCGCCACGTAGCGCTCTGTATGAAAATCACTGGCTGTGCTGTGCGCAGTCTGTGTTTAGTTTGCATTGTTGTCTGCCACTGTAGTGTTGAGCTGCGGCAGCTGGATGCTAACAGAGCGTAGCGTTGCGCAGTTGGAGGTGAGCCGCCAGCAGTGGTGGACGTGGGGAGAGAGATGGCGGAGTTTTGAAATTTGTAAGAATTGGTGTCACGAACTGATTTATATATTATGACTATTAACGTAAATACATTGTCTGTCCTGTATTAAAATCTTTCATTTGCTAACTATGTCTGTCAGTAGTTAGTGCCTTCAGTAGTTTGAATATTTTATTTAGCTGGCAATAGTGGTGCTCGCTGTATTGCAGTAGCTTGAATAACGAAGATTTTTGTGAGGTAAGTGATTTGTGAAACGTATAGGTTAATGTTAGTCAGGGCCATTCTTTCGTAGGGATTTTTGAAAGTCAGATTGCGTTGCGCTAAAAACAATTGTGTGTCAGTTTAAGCACAGTCGTGTAAAATTTTTCTAAGGGGACGTTTCACTACTACTTATTCAGTGGCAAAGCTGTTGATTAGTTGGTTACCGTGATTACAAATTCACGCTTATTATTTGTTGCCGAAATTGTTGAAGTGTCTGTGTCGTGATTGAATCACTAGCTACGTGTTTGATCGGAATTGATATAAACCTCACATTCCCTTCTTATGACCTGTTGCTAGCAGAAACCCTTAAGAGAACTAAGTTTTGTCACTGATTATGTTAATCTTTACTGGGAGCAATATGTAATGTAGTTAAATTTTGTCTTAAAATGTGTATTTCTCTGATGTAATAAACGAGTGATAAAAGAAAAATGCAAAGGCTCCTGGTCCTTCCTATTGTGTCCGGTTTGTAACACGTATCAGACAGTTTACATGCATCTGCATGAGCCGTAATTTCTCGTATCTTATCTTCGTGGTCCTTAAGAGCGATTCATGTTCGCGGCAGCAGAATCCATCAGCAGTCAGCTTCTCTACATTTTCTCAATAGCGTTTCTCCAAAGTCCCATTTCCTCCTGCGATTCCCATTTGAGTTCCCGAAGCTTCCCCGTAACCCTTACGTATTGGTCGAAGTAACCGGTAACAGATCTAGCAGCCTGCCTCAGAATTGCTTCGATGTTTTCCTTGAATTCGACTTGGTACAGATCCCAAACACTCGAGGAATTCTCAAGAACTGGTCTCACCATTACAGGTGAACCGCTTGTTCCTCCATTACTCCCAATAAACCGAAGTCAGCCATTCGCCTTTCCTACCACTGTTCTCACATGCTCGTTCCACTTCACATCGCTTTGCAACGTTACGCCCAGATATTTAAACGACTGGACTGTGTCAAGCAGGATGCCAGTAATACTGTAACCGAACATTACACTTTTGTTCTTCCTTCTCATCTGCATTAACTTAAATTTTTCCGCTTTTAGAGCTACCTGCCATTCATCACACCAACCAAATGTTAGTGCCCCATAGTGCTCAGAGCCATTTGAACCATTAAGGCTCATAGGCTGAGCTAACTTAAAAATTCCAAAATAGTGCGTTCAAACTAAATGTAATCGGATATGGTCACGTACGCTCGTGAATGTTTTCAGATAATTTACCTTTGAACTTCGTATATACCACTCTTCGTAAGTGCCACTCTTCTAGCTTTGTAACTAATTCCGGCTCGGAATTCTGTGACTCTTACGAGTATGAGCAGTATGGTCATTTCTTTCACTAGGCGGACTGATGTTTCTACTGCGTGGATACGGTTGTTGAAAGCTGGCGTTTGGTTTGTTTCTACCTCTCGCCAGCAGGAGGATACACGCCTAGGAATGACAATTCAATCAGCAGTTCCTTAACAGACGTCGCTACCACGCATCGTCTACCACGCTAGCAGTAAGCCGAGCAGAATGAGAAACCATTAATTCCTAATTTATGTTTTTAATTCAAACACAAAGTACAAGAAGAATATCATAATTCATAGAAAAAAAGTGAGTGCATTACCGAATGTTGTTACAAGATAAAAGGAAAATAGGTTATGTATATTCATTGCTCCTCAGATTAAAATTTAGTAGCCTTACTTATTTCCAACGTTAATAGTTTGGTAACGTGTCTGTAGGTTTTCGTATCAACAATATTAGACGTGCTTATGGTGAAATTGGAGACATGAATTCTGTAGTTTAACTGTAGTAAGTCGGGCGGTGATTAACTGATTGTGAGCTATATTTTTGTTTGCCCTGTTACGTGTGAGGTGTCATCGACAATGTGTCTTGTCATTGTGTTGTCCAGAGGCAAACTGTAAGTTGTCTAGTATTGAAACCATTATCTTGTAACACATGGTATTCCTACCTCACACTGCCATAGAAGCGTTTATTACAACATTCACTAATTTTCAATAGAATACCATGCATTCTTCTTTCGTTTTTCATTGGAAGATAAACTGTTGGTGGAAGAACGAAAACGGACGCCAAGTTTGTCTGTAAAAATTTTTTATTGAAAATTTGTGAGACGTTTCCAATGACAATTGTCAAAGCAAAACCGTGATTAAGTGGTAGCTTTGTAAGGAACAAACCTTTTCGTTATTACTGTGTACGAATTGGAATGGATTATGACGGTTTCGAGTGACCTAAGTGAGGAGCATGCGACGAGAGTCTTCGAAATTTCCTTTCGGAAGCTAAAAATCATTAATGTTCCATTTCACATGTCACAACAGCCGTTAAATACAAATTAGCTTGGCACAGAAAGAATTGCCCACGCTCTTTCAGAAGCGACACTCCTGGCGGCTTTGAAACATAATGAGAAGGTTGATCGAAACAGAAGTATTATTAAGAGACTTATTTCAGCTATCTACCTTTTTGACCGGCAGGAGTTAGCACTTCCAGATCATGACGTACATGAGATGTCAGTAAATAAAAGAAATTATTTAGAACTTTTCGAATTCTTAGCAGAAGAGGAACCATATATGTAAGATCGTTTAGCATTCGATCGACTTTTTAAATGGTCTTCCACTGACACACAGAATGAATTAATAGCTTTTATTACAGATGTTTTTAAAGAACAAGTTTCAATAGAAATTAAACGTAGTACTTTTACATCAGTACAAGCCGACGAAATAACGGGTCTCAACTAGAAGCCAAATAAGTGGCATTTTTTGTTTCTCAAATAACGAATCAGGAGGAATATAAGAAATATTCGTAGGGTTTTATGACGTATCCAAAGACCGGAGTGCACAAGGCATAGCTAGTATTTCGTAGCAAGTGCAAAGGAGTTGGAATATTGATAAAGAGAAATTACTATCGCAAATATACGACGGCTGCAGCGCAGTGGCAGGGGAAAGTTATGGTGTCCATTCTCTTGTGAAACAAGCATATCCTGATGCTCTCTTTATCGATTGATACGCACATCAGTCTTCCTCTACACTTGTCAAAACATTACGTACATAAAATTTTTTGTGGTAAATCTATCATGATTTCATGCATTTTTAGCCGTTTCAGTAAAAGATGTGTACTTCTGAGGGAAGTCCTTGGGAACCAAAGTGAAATGTTCATTCCCGCGCTGTGCAAACTATTGTTCTTCACTACAGAGACCTGAGAGCATCTTTTAATAGTATGACAAACAATGAATGATGGGAAGATAATTCTTTACATCAAGCAATTGGGCTAAATATTATACTGGACAATCAAACTTCTCTTTTTCTACTGCTGCAGTTTAATTAGATTTTCGAGCATACAAGTATTTAGTTTGACATCATGAAAAGTAAAACTGTGGACATAAGGAGCAGTAAGCTCTAAATTGAAAACTGCATTAAGGCTGTTGAAAGACTAAGATGCGAGGAAATTGTTCTGAAATACATAGTGAAAGCTAGAGCCTTATAAATTTTGCATGAAAATATTAAATCAATTTTAGTGAAGTAGAAGCAAGTATTTAGAAATTGAGAAGGCTAGCACACGAAATAATTGTCACAGTACTAGTAGTCATGGAATCTAGATTCCAGGACTTCCGTGAAACAGGTGTTACAGAACTTGTAAATGAGAAAAAATTCTTAGGTTACAGTAGACCAAACAATTTGCCGATAAGCGAAGTTGAAAAACTACTTAAAATACATCCTTTGTTTGACAATGAAGAATCGGAGAGGAGGACTTACATTTATTTACAGCAGTGAAGATAAACATGTACAGCCGCACGTCCTGCGTAAATGCATTATAAACATTGGAAGAAAAAACATCTTCTCTGAATGTATGAATTACTGTCATTAATTCTTGCAATGTCAGCAACCACTGCGTCTTACGAAAGAAGCAAGGGTACATTAAAACGGTTTAAAATCTGCTGGCGCAGCATAATGATATATAAGAGACTGACCAACTATGCGATTCTCACTGTAGAGAAGAGAACTGTGAAATCCTCAACCAAACGGCAGGACTTCTTTTCTCATGTGATCAATGTCTCCGCTGAGTTAGTGTGTGTGTATTTTTATTAATATGCATGTGTTCAATATTTTTGTATACACTCCTGGAAATTGAAATAAGAACACCGTGAATTCATTGTCCCAGGAAGGGGAAACTTTATTGACACATTTCTGGGGTCAGATATATCACATGATCACACTGACAGAACCACAGGCACATAGACACAGGCAACAGAGCATGCACAATGTCGGCACTAGTACAGTGTATATCCACCTTTCGCAGCAATGCAGGCTGCTATTCTCCCATGGAGACGATCGTAGATGCTGGATGTAGTCCTGTGGAACGGGTTGCCATGCCATTTCCACCTGGCGCCTCAGTTGGACCAGCGTTCGTGCTGGACGTGCAGACCGCGTGAGACGATGCTTCATCCAGTCCCAAACATGCTCAATGGGGGACAGATCCGGAGATCTTGCTGGCCAGGGTAGTTGACTTACATCTTCTAGAGCACGTTGGGTGGCACGGGATACATGCGGACAGGCATTGTCTTGTTGGAACAGCAAGTTCCCTTGCCGGTCTAGGAATGGTAGAACGATGGGTTCGATGACGGTTTGGATGTACCGTGCACTATTCAGTGTCCCCTCGACGATCACCAGAGGTGTACGGCCAGTCTAGGAGATAGCTCCCCACACCATGATGCCGGGTGTTGGCCCTGTGTGCCTCGGTCGTCTGTAGTCCTGATTGTGGCGCTCACCTGCACGGCGCCAAACACGCATACGACCATCATTGGCACCAACGCAGAAGCGACTCTCATCGCTGAAGACGACACGTCTCCATTCGACCCTCCATTCACACCTGTCGCGACACCACTGGAGGCGGGCTGCACGATGTTGGGGCGTGAGCGGAAGACGGCCTGATGGTGTGCGGGACCGTAGCCCAGCTTCATGGAGACGGTTGCGAATGGTCCTCGCCGATACCCCAGGAGCAACAGTGTCCCTAATTTGCTGGGAAGTGGCGGTGCGGTCCCCTACGGCACTGCGTAGGAACCTACGGTCTTGGCGTGGATCCGTGCGTCACTGCGGTCCGGTCCCAGGTCGACAGGCACGTGCACCTTCCGCCGACCACTGGCGACAACATCGATGTACTGTGGAGACCTCACGCCCCAGGTGTTGAGCAATTCGGCGGTACGTCCACTCGGCCTCCCGCATGCCCACTATATGCCCTCGCTCAAAGTCCGTCAACTGCACATACGGTTCACGTCCACGCTGTCGTGGCATGCTACCAGTGTTAAAGACTGCGATGGAGCTCCGTATGCCACGGCAAACTGGCTGACACTGACGGCGGCGGTGCACAAATGCTGCGCAGCTAGCGCCATTCGACGGCCAACACCGTGGTTCCTGGTGTGTCCGCTATGCCGTGCGTGTGATCATTGCTTGTACAGCCCTCTCGCAGTGTCCGGAGCAAGTATGGTGGGTCTGACACACCGATGTCAATGTGTTCTTTTTTCCATTTCCAGGAGAGTATATATATATATATATATATATATATATATATATATATATATATATATATATATATTCAGTTCATGACATCCAGTCTTACAAATTTACTTTCTCTAATAGACACATGTCCAGATCATCCGCTCTCTAAACTCCGTCATGCCTCTTCCCACGTCCACCATTGCTGGCGGCTCACCTCCAACTGCGCAACGTTACGCGCTGTTAACAGCCAACTGCCCAAGACTACAATAGCGAATATTCCAACAATGCCACCGAGCCAAAGACTGCACACAGCACAGTCAGTGATTTTCATATTGAGCGCTACGTGACGTTACCAACATAAAAACCTAAACAACCTACTTACAAAGATTTATTTCTTTTTTCGAAACTCGTAATTCTCAGTCATCCCTACAATAAATACCATGCTTGGCCACTGTATTTAATCACCCACTTGACTCATTGTATCACAGATAGCGTAGTGTTGTTAGCGATACTTGTTTACGTTGTTCATGCCCTTATTTTCAAAGTGTCTATTGCATACATGTACCAAGTTACAACCAGTGCATTAACTGGAAGTGATCCGTTCAAACAAGGCAGGGTATTCATTTTGCGAGCAGGCGGACAACATTTTTATAAAAGACCGCCCGACTGGTACTGTGCACGGGGCTGCCGCGGCTGTATCGGAAACTCGTTCCCAGACCAAAAACAGCCGCGTCGTCCTACCTTTGGTGCAGCGTATCGTCGCGTTGCCGAAGCAGGATCCGTAGCACTACAGACGTTTAAAGAGGCGGATGGAGACAATATCTGAATGGCTACATGTTTCGCAGTGTCTGTGTGTGAGTATGCAAATGAGGAACATATGTAGAGGCATCACGTAGTCATTGCTCCTACTACTGACGCTAATATATCTGTTATGTCAAACCGATTTTTCTCTGTTTCATTCCACTATTAATGAGCGTGACTGCGACAGTTAAACACTCCACATGATTATAGGTTTTGATTAAAGGACTTCCAAAAACAGTGCATCTGTGCATTAATCAAAGTCACAGGATAAAAGAAGCTGAAAGGTACGTGCTAAGGTGTGATCAGGGTAGATCCAGAAAATAAAATCCATAGTTGACAACCGCTAGGTAGAATGAGTGTTATAAGTTTGAGCAGGATCTTTGATGGTTAAGAGAGCCGGAAGTGCGAAGTAAAATACTCGGTCGTCGCAGCTAGGTTCCTGGAGGAAGTAGATTTGTGGTGACAGCTTTAAGGTAGGATTCGCACTACGCAGTTTTCAGGTTGGACACCGAGCAAACTTTAGCACGTTAATGGGAGAAGCGATAAAATGATTTACAAATGGCTTATGTTAGATAAGGTTCTGAGTTACGATTTGTTTGTCCAAATTTTGGCGCCGTAAGAGTATACACATATATATATATATATATATATATATATATATATATATATATATATATATATGGAGTTCATGGTTTGAGATCGATTTCTGTATAACTAAAGTTATCGGAGAAAGCTTATATCAAATAACTCATTTTACGCTATTGCACAACTGGCTTTATTAAAGTCAAGATATTATTTTATTAAGTAAACATCACGGCCATAGGTTAATTTTTCAGTACCATCTTCATGACATTGCACAAACGGCATTATTCTCTTAAACTTGATTTCTGAGTCAAATACATTTTTCATTACTGGCAAAATGAGGGAGTGCACGAAGCAAGTTCGCAAATGTGGTCAGATGCACGTTTGTTGAATACTTATTTTTGGAACAATCTTATCTTTGATACCTTCACTAATTAGAAAAGAAACAATTTTGGTTAGTTACTTCCACTTTTAAAAATAATTTGGGACATGATACTTTGAAAGTTATGCACAGGCATGAAGTGATTTTTTTAATGCTGCTTCAGGAAGGCTTTTCCACACTCTAATTGTGAAAATGAAAGCGCTGAATTTCTTAAATAGTACAACACTGAGATAATATCCTCCGATTTTCGCAGACGATGCAGTCATCTATAATGAAGTACTGTCTGAAAGAAACTGTACAAATATTCAGTCGGACCTTGACAAGATTCCATAGTGGTGCAAAGAGTGACAATTTGCTTAAAGTGGTCAGAAATGTAAAACTGTACATTTCACAAAATAAAGAAGACCTATAACCCTATACTACGGTATCAGTGAGGAACGCCTGAAATCGGTCGACTCATAGAAATACCTGGGGGTAGCACTTAGGAAGGATATGAAGTGGAATGTTCAGCGACGCTCACTCACGGGTAAAACAGCTGGTATACTTCGGTTTGTTGGTATAATACTAGGAAAATGCAGGCAGCCTACAAAAAAAGATTACTTACAAATTACTTCTGCAAATCATCGTAGAGCACTGCTGAAATTTGTGCGATCCATACCAAACAGGAGTTAAATGATAAATGGAACGTGTTACAGGGAAGGGAAGCACGAATGACCACAGCGTTATTTGACCCTTGGGACAGTGCCACAGGGATCCTGCAGAAAATGAAATGACAGACACTTGAAGACAAAAGTAAACTATCGCAAGACAGCCTGCTTATGAAATTTCAAGAATCGGTTTTAAGTGCTGGCTCTAGAACTATACTACAATCCCAAACGAATTGGTGCCGCGAGAATAGTGTAAGATTAGATTAAGTACAACAAGCACGGACACATTTAAACAATGATTCTTCCATCACTCTATACGTGAATGGAACAGAAAAAAACTTTATAGCTCATTCAGTAGAACACACTCTCTGCCTGCACTTCAAAGTGGTTTACAGAATGTACATGTCAATGTAGATGTATAAGGAAGACCGGCATCGTTCGTATACCTGACCAGGAAGAGCACTGGCTGTAGGGGAAGACCGTGATATGTCGCACAATGCCAAGCTGAGGAGCACGTAGGATACTACACAAGCTACTCATGTACCCGTATCATCTTCCACGTGTGCTGGTCCTCACGCCCACCGATCATCCATTAAGGGTGAACATTTTGCGGCTAGTTTGTTGGACAAATTGCAAATCCGTTATTTGTTCTCCAGTTTTGTTCACAGACGAGGCTACATTTGGAAGAAATGAAATAACAAATTTCCACAACTAACCCACATAGACCGATCACAGTCCTCATGCTACAGTACTGTTTGGACGTCAGTATCAGTTTAAGATTAATGTACGGACTTTAATTGTATGTGTCTCTCTAGTTGGGCATGTGTTCTCCCAGCACGTCCTACAGGTGCCGCCTACAGGGACTTTGTTCACATCAATCTCCTACACCTGTTAGAGGGTATGGCCATGCAGACAGAAATAAACCCACATTGTTCGAGAGGCACTATAAAGACAGATAGACAGGTAGAGGAAGAGCAGTTCTATGGCTTTCCACCACCTCAATAATTTGCGTTAATATCTCTGATCTCTCAGGGCAGCTTAAGCAATTCTTCTAAGAAGCAGACCTTACTAATGCAGTTATTCTTCATCGACGTGTCATGGAACCCAGCGAGACCATATTTAGCCATCAGAGAGAACTTGAAATTATCTACAGTTTAGATGACTGGAACTCATCGACACATAAACACGAAATAAGCGCTAAAAATGTCCTGCTCTTGCCTCCAAACATATATACCCTCATCGAATAATGGACTGTGGCACCATTTCACATACTCCATGACGCTTTCCAATGATTTCGCAATGCTCCATAGACGTCAATGAAAAATTCCAGCATTCGGGTGGTCTGCTCCATAGACCAATTGTTGGAGAATTAACTAAGGATTTTCAGACAAATGTTTATATGAACTTTTGTTTTTGTTTTAAAAAAGTGTTTTAGAATAATCCTTATAAATTTTTCTGTGATTTTCCTGTTATCTTAGATCCATCTTATCTTGTAATCTTATTCCATTATTTCTTCCTTTTTCTCTCACCAGTGTAAGATCTCTAGTTTATTTTTGGTATTCAAAAAAGGTGATGTAAGATCTGTTTTTATTCGATGTATCATATTTCACATGTGTGTACACGATACCTTTAAACAATTTTCGACAGTCGATATGTTTCACCACAGAAGTTCTGAGTACAAACAGTGAGAGCTTTGGTTGCCTGTAGCGTTTTCGTGGCAATGAGTCTTCTAAGAGTAGCTAAGGTGATAATCGGGTATTGTCTATCCTACTGATCAGTTGTATAAGGCTTGCTGAAGACAGAGCTAAAGATACAGAAAAGTGACTTTTCAATTATGATTTTGTAAAGATTAAGTGGACAATTGAAGTTTCTTTTAAAATCTCTTTCTTTGGTAAATTATGCTGCTTTGCTTGCGTGCATGAAATTATGACATGTATTTAAATGGGAGGTATTAATGGAATCTTTGTGTACTGGTTTGGGTGAGTCAGCGTTATTGTACAGACGTGTGTAAAGTTATCAGTTTACATGGCATGTTTCTGTTTTTACAATAGAATTAAATTTTTCTAGTTATTTGGGTCGCCACACCCTAATTTGCGGAACACAGTGACAAAAGAGTGTGATGTTGTTATAATTACACTCCTGGAAATGGAAAAAAGAACACATTGACACCGGTGTGTCAGACCCACCATACTTGCTCCGGACTGTACAAGCAATGATCACACGCACGGCATAGCGGACACACCAGGAACCGCGGTGTTGGCCGTCGAATGGCGCTAGCTGCGCAGCATTTGTGCACCGCCGCCGTCAGTGTCAGCCAGTTTGCCGTGGCATACGGAGCCATCGCAGTCTTTTAACACTGGTAACATGCCGCGACAGCGTGGACGTGAACCGTATGTGCAGTTGACGGACTTTGAGCGAGGGCGTATAGTGGGCATGCGGGAGGCCGGGTGGACGTACCGCCGAATTGCTCAACACCTGGGGCGTGAGGTCTCCACAGTACATCGATGTTGTCGCCAGTGGTCGGCGGAAGGTGCACGTGCCTGTCGACCTGGGACCGGACCGCAGCGACGCACGGATGCACGCCAAGACCTTAGGTTCCTACGCAGTGCCGTAGGGGACCGCACCGCCACTTCCCAGCAAATTAGGGACACTGTTGCTCCTGGGGTATCGGCGAGGGCCATTCGCAACCGTCTCCATGAAGCTGGGCTACGGTCCCGCACACCGTCAGGCCGTCTTCCGCTCACGCCCCAACATCGTGCAACCCCCCTCCAGTGGTGTCGCGACAGGCGTGAATGGAGGGTCGAATGGAGACGTGTCGTCTTCAGCGATGAGAGTCACTTCTGCCTTGGTGCCAATGATGGTCGTATGCGTGTTTGGCGCCGTGCAGGTGAGCGCCACAATCAGGACTGCATACGACCGAGGCACACAGGGCCAACACCCGGCATCATGATGTGGGGAGCGATCTCCTACACTGGCCGTACACCTCAGGTGATCGTCGAGGGAACACTGAATAGTGCACGGTACATCCAAACCGTCATGGAACCCATCGTTCTACCATTCCTAGACCGGCCAGGGAACTTGCTGTTCCAACAGGACAATGCACGTCCGTATGTATCCCGTGCCACCCAACGTGCTCTAGAAGGTGTAAGTCAACTACCCTGGCCAGCAAAATCTCCGGATCTGTCCCCCATTGAGCATGTTTGGGACTGGATGAAGCATCGTCTCACTCGGTCTGCACTTCCAGCACGAACGCTGGTCCAACTGAGGCGCCAGGTGGAAATGGCATGGCAAGCCGTTCCACAGGACTACATCCAGCATCTACGATCGTCTCCATGGGAGAATAGCAGCCTGCATTGCTGCGAAAGGTGGATATACACTGTACTAGTGCCGACATTGTGCATGCTCTGTTGCCTGTGTCTATGTGCCTGTGGTTCTGTCAGTGTGATCATGTGATGTATATGACCCCAGGAATGTGTCAATAAAGTTTCCCCTTGCTGGGACAATGAATTCACGGTGTTCTTATTTCAATTTCCAGGAGTGTATATTTATCCTACATTAATTCATTACTTTATTGTTATTATTATCATTATAGTTATATACTGCGAATGCACCATACAATTTTTATGGGTAATCACAGTGGAATTTTTAGTTACATGGAAGATAACATCTGAGGTTCCATCTTGTCAATGAAATAAATGTATAAATAAATAAATGAATGATGAGACATCTCTTATAAGAGCAAATCAACCGTATGGAGGACGCAATCAAAAATGTGTTTATGTTTAGTTCAAAATCTATCGAGGCGAAACAGAATTTGCTAATGATGCTGTTGATAAGACCGTATCAGATAAAGCGAAATGTGACATCAAGTTTTCCAGACAGATCAAGGGATACAGGGCTTTAATACCTCATCGATGATCTTGTCAATAGCATTTAAATATCAGTTCGCTTATAACCTTCAGAAAAAAGTAAACTGTCTCAGCAGCAGAGATTATAATTTAAAAAATGCTGCATTTTATGAAGTGTCACTTGTCGGCTGTGGGTTCATTTTGATTTGGTTTTCCAAATAATAGAGTGATGAACTCCATACTAATAATTACTGCTACTGCGAAGGAGTTACTGCACTAAATCACAATGTCGTATTGTGAATATCATTTTCAAATATCAGTACTGATATGAATGAAGACGAAGAAAGAAGGAGAATCTAGTTATGGAAGGGGCTACATGGTCTGTTACTTGTTTCATGTTGCATTATAATTAATGCAGTAAACATCCAGACAATTTAAATAGCTGCTGCGGTTGTTCGGTTGTTTCATGATTTAAATAAACAAATTTATTCTTCACTACCAGTTTTCGGATAACAAGAAGAATAATTAACAAGTGAGTCACGAGAGGATCTGTCCTATGTATAATGTCAAGTTTTCTTACATGGATCTTAAGCTAACAGCAAATCGAGGTTCGTGAAGTTAATTTGGAAACAAGTGCTGATTGGTTACCATCAGCCAGTCCTCAGTATCTGTCCTACGATGTCGCAGCTCCGAGAAGGAGACGTATCATGGCACTAGTTTTTCTACGTTTGTAGGGAGATTGACATGCACTAGACCTATTTGGAGACGTATAAGATGAAGAATAACTAGGGAAACGTCACCATTACATTTTAAATGGGCTATCAGGAGGTAAGTATGACAGTGCAATGCAAAATGGTTGGGAAATAACGCACTACAAAACACAATGTTACTCCCAAATGAGAAAGCCCTAAACAATACAACGGGGAAGTTGGTCTCAATAAATTTTATTCCTCCGTTAGGACCATTTCCGATTTTTTATTTTTACCTTTCTTAGATTTCGTGGGACCAAACGAAGGTAAAGGGAGTAAGACTTTAAATACATACAAGAACTCTGTTAAGACTATAAGAAGTAGTAAAAGGGAACTATGTAACACAAGTTTCGTCATTGTATATGCTAATGTTCCGTACGTTACGATGAAAAATTCTATGGCACTCACCGGAATTCCTGTACACAGTAAGAGGAATGTGTAACGTAAAGTCTTTGAAGACACCAATGAAATTCAGGAGTTAGTCATTTACAGAACACCTAGTAAAATGTAACCTGCAAAATGGTGCACAGCTTTCATAATAGTGCACAGTTTTTTGCAGAACATTAAGGTACTTTATTCGACTGCAGTTCGTTTTTCAGTTGCGCTTTTCTGACTAAATGCTGCAGTTCGTTCTAAATGTACAGGAGATATATGTGAAAGACAGAGAGACTGTAATTCACAGACGGTTTCATCATGTCCGGCACTAAGGTTAGAATATAAATCCTAGATTTAGTGCGATGCCTAGTGCGATGAGAGTTCCCTCTTGGAATCCACAGAATGAAGTTTACATGTGGTAGCACAAGTCATATAACACATGAAGTAAGAAAATAAGGAAAACAGATGGGTTCAACATACAATGTTGATAACTATAATGAATTCACGAAACACAAAAATTCCTAAATTGCCAATTAAGTGTTAAGTAACTTTATGCTGTATTAACAGCAGTTCTGTCTTAGACGTGGTGTTAAACATACAAATGTTACGTATTATGATTCTGGATACACTATCTAGGAGCTGCAGTGGTGCTATACAGCTTTCAAACAATCAGTTTCCGATTGCACTTTTAGTAACTGAAACATCATTTCGGTATTCCACTTTAAATTTTATTTCGAAGACATACCTCCATAATCTTGTTCTTTACAGTCACAGAAAAAGATCACAAAAATTTGTAATTGCAATCGTTAAACTGTTACATAAACGTAACTCTTAATACATGCTTATTGCTCACTTCTAGAGCAGATAATCTTCTTTGGTTATATTTGGGTATTTATATCAATCCAAATGTTCTCCAAGTTTGTCGAAATTGTCTAAAAAGTTGTATTACTGTAACAAATTGATTACTTAGATTATTTCTACATTGCAATGTATTTATTTCTTTGTTTTTAGGTCACAAGAAATATCAGGATGACTAACGTTCTGGAGCTGAGTTGTTCTTGTCTAATATCGGTACTGATCGCTCTCATAATTACCGGAAATGATAAGAAAATAGTAGTAACTACATTGAAAATCCAGGGCCACAGCAAAAGCCACGAATCACACAGAAACAACTAGAAGTGGATCGACGGAGAAATGCAGAGATGATCACGTCGTTGGATTCAGTGCAGAAAATGGAGAAACAGCCCAGACTGGTAAGCACTCCTTTCGTCCAAAACGATTAACATTGCGCATTATAAAAGTGTCATAAAGTCCCCAGCAGAAGGATCCACAACAAGGACAATAAAAGTGTGAGGTAAACTGTTCTCATTGGTACATGAATATGTAGTAAATGCTGATTGTGTATATTTCAAAAGAAACTCATTAACTAACTGACAGTGAAAATTTGCTTCAGGCAAAAAGATGACTATTGATAACGGTTTTCTTTTTGACGCATAACTGTGTTAGTAGTTAATTTTCTTACAAAAGAATTTATCTTGCGAAAAGTTTAACGGACTTCGAATTATGATGTACGCTCGACTCTTTAGTAAACTCATAGAGCGCTTCAGGCACTCGATTGTTGCGTCACCAAACAAGCCGATTCCAATTTACTTTAAATGACCAGAAATCAAATGCACGATTTAACTGAAACAGGAAAACTGCGAGGTCTGTTGTTTAACAGAATAAATGCAAGATTGAAACGCAATATTCCAACTATTATTGACGAAAAGATAGGTCTCGTGTAACTTGCATCCATATCGTGTCGGTGCCAGAACAAGAAGAAGAAGACACTGTAATGCCATGTATTTCACAGAGTGAACACTTACCAGAGAACAAAGACTAGTACAACGTCGACGTTTTAATGATGTTAGCTTTCCCAATACTTTCTTTCCACGTGGTATAACAAAAGAAACAGAATTTTACCGTTCATGCGACAGAATCGACGTAAATTCGTAATTATTTTAACTGAAATAGCCGTAGTTGCTGTTACGTGGAAGTCCCCAGGCAGAATATCATTGGGACATTGTTATCATTATGTCCCATCAGGATTTTCTAGTTAGGTACAAGGGTTCTCCCGTGCGTCATTGTCAAGATATGACATTCAAGATCCTGAATGTGTTAGTACAAGAAAGTCATTGATTTGTCTTTCTACCTCAAGTTGCTGCATTGTTAACAGAAAAATCGGATTAATCTCTGTTCAGTTCTCAGATAAAAAGATTTAATACTCTAAATTTCGCTATTTTAGCGCCTTATGTTTATAACAATTACGTTTTACGAGTGCTTCTGCTCAACAATTCAAAGTCAGTAGTTGGTATTCGTAATCTATTTCTTGAATGTACTTGTATCATAGAAAAGGAGAGAAAGTCATTCCAAATCGCAACAATTATTTATTGATTGGGGTAAATGGTTTCCGTCTGAGTGACCATCCTCAGTCCAGAAGTTCCCTGAACACGTGTGGAGCCGAAACACAGAGCTTCTGTGCGTACCAAAAAGCACTACTCGATGACAGCAGCGGTGTGTACGAACTCCATACGTCATCATGGAGTTCCTGGACTGAAGATGATCGCTTATATTGAAACCAGTTACCGAAATGTTAATAAATAGGTGTTGATATTTGAACTGATTTTTTCCGTTATACTGTTGATTACGGTCGCTGTTGTACTGCTATGGAACCAAAAATTTTTCATAGCACTAAATTCAGATCCAGTCATTTGCTTTAGCAGTTTCTACAAAAATATCTTAGGGCCGAGATTAGGTCAAGTACCTGAAGATGCTTTCTTTGAAATACGCGAAAATTCGACAGAAATTCGTGAGAAACTATGAAAAGCTGAGAATACAAGACCCTTGTGCTAAAACTGCAATATCATTTTTGGCACACAGGACAGAGGATGAAGTAACGTTTTTAAGTATAACACGGAAGAGAGTTAGGAAGCTGATAGTAAGTGAAGAGTACTCTAAAACGCAGGTATCCGCCCAAGTCGTAATCCAGTACAAATAGGGACTGAGTTGTACTGAATGGGTATGAACGAAGAGCGATACAATGCAAGAAAATCGTTCCTAGAAATTTGAAAGATACCCTTAGAAAATATTTCTAAATGACAGTGCTGGAAAACCTCTACGTTATATGATACAGAGACAGCTGAATTAAACTGAACGTACACAGGCACTTCTCTCTTTACTATATTCTGATCATCAATAAACTGACACACAATATTTTTAGCGCAACGAAATCTGAATTTCAAGAATCCCTACAAAAGAATGGCCCTGACTAACACTGACCTATACCTTTCAAGAATCACTTACCTCACAAAAATCTTCGTTACTCGAACTACTACAACAGAGCGAGCGCCAATACTGTCAGCTGAATAAAAGATTCAAACTACTGAAGGCACTAACTACTGATAGGTATAATTAGCAAATGAAATATTTGGATAGAGAATAAACAATGTATTTATCTTAATAGTGTTCAAAAGTTTTGTTCATGACATCCAGTATTACAAATTTCCTTTTTCTGACGGACCCACGTCCAGACCGTCCTCTCTCAAAACTCTGCCATCTCTCTCCACAAATCCACCACTGCTGGCGGCCACCTCCAACTGTGCACCGCTACGCGCTGTTCGCATCCAAATGCCCAACACTACGAAAACGAATATTCAAACAATAAAAACCAGCCACTGATTGTATACAGCACAGTCAGTGGTTTTCATTCAGAGCGCTCCCTGGCGTTACCAACATAAAAACCCACTACAAATATAAGAAGTTATTAGATTGATTTGCAATGCTCACGAGGAAAACTGTCGTGGACTGAAGGACACAGTAGTAAGCCTTGTACCTAGAGTCGCTTTCGAGGCAAATATCTAACAGTGGTGAATATATCTGATGTTCAACGACAACGTAAATGGGACTAAATATTTCGTGTGTCGTCTTTATGTTGAACTCGTTAGCAGCTGTTGCCAATTAATACTTTAGACTTATGAGAGTTCTTGGTGAATTTCACCAATGAAATTTTCTCGGGCACTGAACGGTATAGGAGCCTAGTGTTGCTACAAAGATTGTGCAACTGTACAATGCGTAATCTCATTGTGTATCATCTTCCCCTGAAGACAACGACACAGAAACTTGCTTCAATACTACGCTGCCACATGGCGGAATATGCCTGGGTGTTTCATCAGTGTTGCCGTTGTACGTTAGTGCTATGGATAATGTACACCACGGATCACTATTGAATTACGTCAATTGATTGTGTTTACTCAGTCCACAAACTGGTTATTCTAACAATTACAATGTTCGCCATATAATATCTGAGGAAATCTGCAATGCGATACATAAATTCCCAGGGTGCGAGTATTGATCCAGGCTCATGTAATCAATCATCTCTCAATTACAGTGGCGGTTACTGCATATGTATGAAGTGATCTGTCAGTGTAGGGAAGCACCGCAAGATCTTGCACGGATGGGAACTTAAAGAAACCTGGAAAGGGTACCTGTAACTGTAATGCAGTATGCGAAGGAATATCAAGTGATACAGAGAAACAAACGCCAACTTGTGAATGGTAGCTGCACTTAGTTACAAATAAAGAGCGTGTTTTGTTCAGATATTATTTCACTCGTAAACTATATCGTGCAGTGACATGACGATAAGCCATTATAGTCACCATGAGTCACTGAACACACTGTGGGAGGATACTCAGAAAATGGAGGTGAGCTTCCGGCAAACACGGACACTGGAACAACTATACATTAGCCGGGTTCCTTTTCCATAAGTACTGAAATTTACAGACCCCTTTAGTTTCTAAGGTATGTCACGCACCAGTTTCTCTTGACAACGTAAGTCGAAAGGATTTAGTTCCATACGAAACATGGGATCCAAAATAGCTCAGGCGACGTATCGCGAATGAGATGTTTGCATTTGTATGGAAGACCCTGTCTGAAATTAGCATTACGTAGACTAAGAGGATTTCGGTGTTGTTAAAATATTCATTTCGCTTTCTGAAACAGCGTTGTTTACGTCCTTGCTTGTTTATTTCTGGTTCCCCTGCTGTCTTTAATTCAAGTAGCAACTTTTTCATCTCTAATGATCTCACTGTTGACGGAATCTTACAGACTAACCATGCTCTGTTCACTTAGAATCAGAGACATACTGAGACGTCGGGATGTAAGAGGAATTTACGTCTCCTTTATATTGGCACATTTCTTTTAAAATTTAAGAATTATTTCTATGTCATGTTGATTAGTAAATTATAATTATTACCATCTGCTTAGCTGAAATACATGCATAAATGTCAGTTTCCCTGACTAATGGTGATCCCATATTCATTCGAAACGTCAGCGCTAGTTCGTTAGAACCGCATGCATCAATACACATAATAAAAATGGGTCCACATATAAATGTACGTAAGTAAATATGTATGTTTCACATCTCCTCCTAAAACACTAGACCGATCTCAACCATACTTCGTATTCGTTTCATTTACCGTGTGGAAAGAATCGCTGTGGGGGCTAAACAACCAACCTAACAAAGGGGTGAACAATTTCGAAATGGCGTCTGTAGGTGATGTACGTCACAAGCAACGTGCCTTCATTGAACGGAGTGGAATATTGACAAACGCTTGTGCAAAGTCTGTGGAGCATCTGCTGTCGACAGAAGTATAGCTAGTAACTGGGCACGGAGGCTCAGGTCATCAGAAGGCGGTTCGGCGAAGCTCCGCGATTTGGAGCGGTCGGGAAGACCATACACGGCTGTCACACGTGACATGTGGCAGCGAGCTGATGTTGTCACTCGCCAGGACAGACGCATTAAAACTCGGCAGTTGGCACTGCATCTGTCAGTCAGCAAACGAGGTGTGGATGTAATAATCCGAACTCTTGGATATTAGGAAGTGTGCGCAAGTCGGATCCCGTGATATCTAACGGTGGATCACAAATCTCACAGAAACCCATTTGCCTTAATTTGTTATAATGTTCTGAAGACGAGGGGGAGACCTTGTCCCGGATTGTGACGGTTGATGAACCCTGTGATCACCATTTTGAGCCCGAATTAAAACGCCAGTCGATGGAATGGCGCCATTCCCACTCTCCACATAAGAAAAGATTCAAAGCTACTGCTTCCGCCGGTAAGTACATGATCACTGTGTTTTGGGACTTTCAAGGTGTGATTCTCATTGATATGATGCGTAGAGGCGGTACCCGTTAATTCAAAAGCATATGTCAACACATTAACAAAACTCAAGACACCCTTCAGACGACTTTGGCGCCACAGAAACTCAGATGATGTTTTTCAGCAACACGATAACGCTCGGCCCCGCACAAGTCTGAGGATTGCTGAACTTATTGCATAACAGGACTCATGCAACCTACAGCCCTGACATAGCCCCCCCCACCCTTCCTCGCGGACTTACACATCTTTGGGCCATTAAATGATGCCATTGGTGGAAAATTTGGGGGTGTAGATAAAACATTATTTCACGTGTGTATTTATTATTATGTTCAATAAAGATCTGTTGCAGGAAAAATGCTGTGCGAGTAGGCACATATACAACTGTATGTTCCTGCACAATCATATCACTGTACAGGACATACTTCACAGGATACGACATCGTAAACATTCATCTGCGTGAAAATGAAGTTGGAGGGGGAAATTCGGTAGAGATACTGGTGGAACATGTTCTCTAATACGTATGAAATGCGTGAAAGTGATCAGATGTGTGTTCATGCAGGCAAATAAAAAGGTTAGACGCTCATCCTATACCCCTGGAACGAATTCAGCCCAATTTAGTACAGTTATTATTAGTCCCAATCTGGTAAGAGATACTTTGCATATAAGAACCACCAGACTGCTATTGAGGTGTTGGGTTGGGCTTGATATTAGGTCGGGGAAAGAGGGGTGGAGGAAATTGACTGACAGCGAGTTCGAAGGAGCAGATGGACACAGACAGACGGGGTAGTAGTTGGACAGAGAGAGGGGAAGGGGGAAATGGGCAAAGAGAGGAGAGGGGAAGAGATGGACAGAAAAAGAAAAGCTTAGGAGACGGACAGGGACAGTTGGAGGCAGAGAGATGTAGAGAGAGGGAGAAGGGGTAGATGATCAGAGAGGAGGAGGAGGAAATGCACAGGGAAAAGGAAAGAGGTGGTGATGGGTAGGAAAGGGTAAGGAGTAGATAGGCAGAGAGAGGGGAGTGGAGGAAGTCAGCAGAGAAAGGATGAAGATGGAGACAGAGAGAGGGCTAGGATAAGGTGGGTTACTAGAAGTTTCGAATAAATACGTAGCCCGGGCACGCTGTGTGCGCAGCTCTATAATTACAAATGAGAGAGCAGTTTTTTCGTCATGTACGGTCTTTTACTGGAAACTGTTTTTCTTTAGTATTTTCCAAAACATCCCACAATGTTTCGTAGCTGTTAGAAATGTACAGAACGCGGAGAAGAACGAAAAAGGAAATTGAATATTTGCTGGATGACGATTTAGCTTTGGGAAAGGAGAAAGAGAGGGGGGGGGGGGGGGGGGAGACAATCATGATGTCGCGCACGATAGTGAAAGTGGGAGTTAAGAAAAGTCGAGACTTGCTCATTGGATTTGTCGATCTAGAAAAACCGATCAACAATCCAAATGATGCTAGACGTTCTAAATTGTAAAAAAAAAGTATGCGTAAGCTTAGGGAAAGAGGGAACGATAAGATTAAAAACCAAGAACGAAGTGCTCGTATTAAAGAGGGTCTCAAAGAGGGACGTAATCTTCTCTATCTGTTCACCGAAGAACCAATAACGGAAATAAAATAAGGGTTCAAGAGTGGGACTAAAGATCAGGATGAAAGGATATCAGTGATAAGATTCTCAGATGACATTGCTATCCTCAGAAAAAGCGAAGAAGAATTACAAAATCCGTTGCAAGGAAGGAACAGGCGAGTATTGAATATTTCTTGAGGATAAAACTGGAAAAGAATAAACAACTAATGTAATGCGGAGCAGCGGAAGTGTGACTAGTGACAGAGATATTTAAGGAATTCAGCTACCTTGGAAGCGAATCAAAGAGGACATAGAAAGTAGATTAGCACGGAAAAAGAAGACATTCGTTGCAAAGAAAGTCTTGTAGTGACAAATAGCGCCTGAGGAAGACAATTCTGAAAAAGAACGTTTCGCTCACAGCATTGCATAGTACTCTATCATTGACAATGGAAAAACAGGAACGCAAATACTCGAGGCTTTTGAGAAGAGGTGTTACAGAATAAAGTTGAAAATTTTTTGCATTGATACGATAAGGAATGAGATTAATCCATAGAATCAGTGATGAAAGCAACACGTGGAAAACAATCACAAGAAGGGTCAGGATGAAAGGACATAGTTAAGACATCGTGAAATAATCCCCATCTTATTAAAGGGAGCTGCAGAGGATAGAAAAGCCCTAGGGGAAGACAGCGATTGGAATTCATCTCACAAATAACTGAGAACGAAGTGTGCTATATATGAAGAGGTTAGTGCATGAGAGAAGTTTGTGGCAGGTAGCATCAAATCAGTTAGAAGAAAAAAGAAATTCTCCTAACGTAATTTCTGAAAAACCCACTTTTGTTTTTCACTCTGCTCGACAAGCGCTTGACACTTTTGTCAGTGAACATGAATGACACGCCTCATTCAGGCATGTGACTGTGAAATAAAAGATTTTCAGCTTGCGTGTACGCTGTATCATCACAGAGCGTCAAAATTTATAATTTTTTGCCATTATTGTTCCTTTTATTGTTTCATGTTGCTATATATAGTAACGTATTTGTAGTCATTCAGCTACAGGTTCTTAAACCATGCCCTGCTACAAAAAGTAATCTTGGCCAGCCGACAATGTTTTCTGGATCATAGATGTTGCTCGCCTCATAGTGTTGGGCGTAGTTTTAGAATTAGACGTAGTGTTCATGAAGTTTAAGAACTCTGATGTGTGTGTGAAGGTGAATTACCTAATTATTACAGTTTATGACTGATTGCTGGAGATTAGGCCAACGATTAGTGCTACATTCGTCATTGAATTCCAGTGCGAAAGAGTATTTAGAGACAGTGGAACGCAGGCATGATTCAAACTTTGTGCATTTCCCTGTATTGGTTTCCGAATAGCAAATGAAGCAATAAATAGGAAGTTTCATACCAGGAAATGAACTATTAAACTGAAGGCCTTCATTTTAAGGTCACTGGCCGTTAGTGAAAAAAGAACACTGTATTTATAAAATTAATTTTTTGCTGGAACTGGAGACTCTACACTCACAGGCTATGAGAGGATAGGATTGGGCTGGAATTGTAGACCTATAACACCATTTCGGTGAAAGTGTGAAATATTTTTAGAGAAAAAAAGGATTAACGAAGTGTACGTCCTAGTCTTGAGCGAGAGCTGTGACTTTACCAGTTTGCCTATTGTGAGAAATCCCTGAGATCAGCCTGGAACGGAGGCTCCTTCTTGGTACACTGAAACATTTCACAGATGCAGCACTTAAATCATCTTTTGTTTAAAATATTTAATTTCACCAATACTCCGTTTAATCTTATAGCGCTTTACAATTTCAATCAAAAATAGGAAATAATAAAAGTAGTTGACTATGTAAGGTATGGAAGGATTCGACGTGTTTCACGATCTTCTGCGTATGAAGGGGAGTGTACCGTTTCTTTGAACACTTTTCAATCGTCTTTTCAATTGCCTGTAGCAAGCCCTGTAGATTTTTTCTTCTTTACCTCTGAAATTGCATTCCCTTTATGTTTGCTGTAGCTTTTTGAAAAACCACAAAAGATAGCACGAAAAACTGCAGTTTGTCCAAATGTGAAAAACTGTTTATGTACCTAGGAAAAAATATTATTTGTAAGGCTACTACTGTTGTAATCGAGAAAATATCGTCAGTACTCTATTTAATATTACATTATTGGACTAGTGGTTACCAGTCAACGGTAAGTGAAATCAAATTAAGCAGAATTAGTACTAAAAAAAGTTACAACCTATAACGCTCTTGAAATACAAGCTATCAGCAAATAACACAAATTTCGGACATAACAGAACCGTAGTTGATTCGCAAGTATGACGTCTGGTATTGCAAGGAGATGGTGCAAGACGCGATACGTGTAGCTTAAGCGTCAGCTGGTTTTGTAACTAGTTTTAAAAGTACACGAAATATTACTCTCCATGAAACTCTGTAAGCGAATAATTAACCATATCGTCAAAGTAACTTTAATTCGTTGTATGGACTTGAATGTGCAGAACTCGTAATGAACACTTCACTGCACACACCATCCTGTTTCAGTACAAAATGCCAGATACTGCTTAGGCCGTCTCTAGTGAGCGCTTCTTCAAGTAATTCTAGAATCCTTTGCTAGCTTGCAACACTGACAAGGAAATTACATGGTTTCCTAGGCACAATATGCACCTGCTGGCGAATTCTTTCAGAATAACAACAGCCTATAAAAAAATAAGGCTCTGTCAGCAAATAACAAACTGTTGACGGTTATCGTAACGGATACCGCCACCTCTACCTGTCAAAGAAATCACAGGACACACTTGGATCTGGAAGCACCATTGGCACAGATCCTAAATTACTATAAATTACATATGAAATATTCCAGTTTCACGTTTTAATGTTTCATTATGCTCCCCTACGCTTTTTAACTCATGTTTCTAAATTCAGATTTAACTTCACAGCAGTATACTTAGAAGCTCCACGTGGTGTAGCACCGTTTCTGCCAGACAAGTGACTTCTTAGACGAACATCGAGATCTCCTATATATCGGGATCATCCTCCACGATACTGCTTATCTCACACAGACGGATTAATTTCTTTCCTGAAAGCAAAACTGAAGAAATTAATGCCGAAAATTAGAAACTAAGTGCAAGAAGAGAAGGATATCATAGACACTATTTTAGACTTCTCAGTCGCGTCCACACCATTGCGAGGAACTCAGCAATAAGCTGCCAACAGTGGGAAGCTAGGAAGTAACGCACCCCATCCCTTCCCGACAACGTTGGCTCTCACCTTTCATTCCGTCCTCATTTCCCCCACACAATCCGCCACCCCATCCCATGTCTTCCGCTTCTCGTTAGCCCAGTCTTGCCTTCTTTCTCTGCCTTTGTTCCGCTGCCGAACAAGAAGGAGCTCCGTTTCCCATCTGGAGGTGTATTGCCTGCCTGCCTGGAGAAGGACCTACCACGCAGAGCTTTCATGGAACTAGTTCATTTTCAAGAAGATCACTGGGTGCATTGGTTGAAACTCTAGATAGTATCCTCCACTCTATAATGATGCACTTATTTCACCACAAATATCTTATATCAGGAGAAATTTCATACTGCTTTAATTCGCAATAGAAGTTAAATTCCATGCCGTCTGCACTAATAATGACCCTTGTGAAACTGCCGTGTCTGTCTGCTTGTCTTTCAACACACTAATATCCAAAACTACTAGACGAAATGCGATGGGATTTCAGTAGGAAACTGCAGCATAATCTGGCGCACAGTACACATTTTATTTCATCAATATCGCACCACGGGAAGAAAGGTAACGTGATTCAAAGTTCTACTAAAATTCTTTTGTGTGCCTCTTTGTTGGTCTGAACTCACTAACGCCAGAACCAGACTGCTTTTTATGGGGTTTTCACTACTAAGTGCGTAGCTGGACACAGTGTAGGCTACATTTAATCAAGAATGGTTCACGACAAAAAGATATTTATACATATTATAAAAATTTACATGTACGTGTGTTGCACATCTCCTCCCCAACCCCTGGACAGCCTCAGAAAAACTTGCTACACTTATCACTTACTGTCTGGAAGGAATCGCTGCGCAGGTTACAACTTACCAAGGGAGTCGTGTTGAGGGTGAAACACAGCGTTGGTCACGACGCACGAATACTGAGATATTAATCACCCTGTATTTGAGAGCCAGAGCACGTACTGACTTGCAACCAACTTTATACGTAATTTCATATGATAGATTTTCTGCCTGACACCCTCCAAACAGCGATAAAAGGAAAGGAGTTTGCCGGATACTACATTTTGATGGTCATTTTCGCGTCTGGCATGACGTTATATTTACAAGTTTTCTACTATTGACAGTATTCGCGAATGTTCTCACATACCACCGAATTCACCAGAAAAAGTATATCGCTGTGCAACGTATAGTTCACTATGTAGGACATCGTAAACATAGAGATGAGTAAAAAAACTTCTGAATCAAGTATAACGTGTCAATTTATCATTACTAACTGGCTGAACCGATTTCGATGACAGTTGGTAAGGAGATAGCATGAACACGGAGGAAGCACGTAGGCTACTTTAGAAAGGCTGTAGTGCCAGATGCGTGTTGATTTGAGGAATATTACGGGGATTAGGGAAACATAAATACTCTATGAAAACGCTATTTACTCTTCGACGTTTGAAATTTATCATATCTGTCAACACGCTTTTCTTGATTGGTATGAGCTACGTAATACGTTTTAATGTAATTAATACAATGCATATACAATCTCCAATACGTTTACTCATACTTCTGCGCTTCTGTTGCGTAATGTACACAGTGCATGATGTATTGCTTCTATTGACGCTTTTCAGTATTTGAGAACTGGAGAACTTACTGATTTGCAATAAACTTTGCACATCATTTCAAAGTTTTACGAAACTTTTTCTCGCTTACAACCCCTCCTAAAATGACGAAAGTAAAAAAGTTAGTCCATTTCTACAATTTCACTATCCACGCAGGAAAACCTGTCGCATCAGTCATGAGGTTTTGATTAATTCTTTAGTACCTACAGTATTCACGACACATTTTGTATACAGTGTTCACATATAGCGCTGAATATACGTTCAGAATTATATCATAAGAAAACCAGCATTGCAGTTCAGGAGATATGATGTCATGAACACCGTGATGCGTGAAAACTGCCGCATCGTGCGTGACGTTAGAATTTATTACTACATTGATGATAAGTTTATTTGCAACACATTTATCAGATAGTTTCTGCACATGCCGCTGAATATACCTACTGAATATCACTGTACGGCACAGGGAGAGGGCGACGAGGAGACGGACAGAGAAAGGAAAGATGAAGAGGTATACACAGAAAGGAGATAGAGAGACAAAAAGAGGAGGAGGAGACTGACTAATAGACCAGTCAAAGCCAGATACTTAGCTAGTGTCAAATAAATGTAACATGTACATCGCATAGAGACGCATCTGAACGGTCAACATTCGTCTTCATTTTCACCCAACCCGTCTGGTGACTGATGTAAGAATGTAACAGGCGCAAAACATGTTATTTGTACATTGGTGTCTGGTTCTAGAGGAACAGACTAAAATTCCACTGTTTCAAACCGATTTCTTTCAATCATCTTATCATTCTACGTCGGTTACTAGTTTGCATTTAGAATATTTCTCGTACTAGCTTCTCGTGTCTAACGGCTGCCCAGAAGTTTGAAGCAAACAGAATATAAAACCATAGTAGTAAGAAACACTAGTCGCTTACCTCACAATTTTCGTTGTTTCAGGGAAGTCCTCATCTATGGTCTGTAAGACATCCTGCTGTCCCAGCGTGCATTGACCGAATTCCTGCATAACCTACGTAGGATCCGCAATAGTAGTAGTATCTTCATTCACTCAGTTAGCGCGGTAGCTCAGAAATCACTGTCGGCTCTTGCAACACAGTCAAATATGGTCGCAGAATGTCGTCAACCCCTTCTCAGGCTAGCTAAAGCAACAAGGTGAATCTGCTAAGGGGCCCTGGTCACTCAGGAATTGGTGGTAATGAACAATCCGATCGGATGCCCGAGAACAGTGGCAACAGCTCCATTTGTTGGAACGTTATCTGTCTTTTTTTTTTTTGGGTCATAGGTCTACTGACTGGTTTGATGCGGCCCGCCACGAATTCCTTTCCTGTGCTAACCTCTTCATCTCAGAGTAGCACATGCAACCTACGTCCTCAATTATTTGCTTGACGTATTCCAATCTCTGTCTTCCTCTACAGTTTTTGCCCTCTACAGCTCCCTCTAGTACCATGGAAGTCATTCCCTCATGTCTTAGCAGATGTCCTACCATCCTTTCCCTTGTCCTTATCAGTGTTTTCCACATATTCCTTTCCTCTCCGATTCTGTGTAGGACCTCCTCATTCCTTACCTTATCAGTCCACCTAATTTTCAACATTCGTCTATAGCACCTCATCTCAAATGCTTCGCTTCTGTTCTGTTCCGGTTTTCCCACAGTCCATGTTTCACTACCATACAATGCTGTACTCCAGACGTACATCCTCAGAAATTTCTTCCTCAAATTAAGGCCGGTATTTCATATTAGTAGACTTCTCTTGGCCAGAAATGCCTTTTTAGCCGTAGCGAGTCTGCTTTTGATGTCCTCCTTGCTCCGCCCGTCATTGGTTATTTTACTGCCTAGGTAGGAGAATTCCTTAACTTCATTGACTTCGTGACCATCGATCCTGATGTTAAGTTTCTCGCTGTGGTCATTTCTACTACTTCTCATTACCTACGTCTTTCTCCGATTTACTCTCAAACTATACTGAGTACTCATTAGATTGTTCATTCCGTTCAGCAGATCATTTAATTCTTCTTCACTTTCACTCAGGATAGCAATGTCATCATCGAATCGATTCATAGATATCCTTTCACCTTGTATTTTAATTCCACTCCTGAACCTTTCTTTTATTTCCATCATTGCTTCCTCGAGGTACTGATTGAAGAGTACGGGCAAAAGGGTACAGCCTTGTCTTACTCCCTTCTCAATAGGAGCACTTCGTTCTTGATCGTCCACTATTATTATTCCCTCTTGGTCGTTGTACATATTGTATATGACCCGTCTCTCCCTATAGCGTACCGCTACTTTTTTCAGAATCTTGAACAACTTGCACCATTTCATATTGTCGAACGCTTTTTCCAGGTCGACAAATCCTATGAACGTTTTTTGATTTTTCTTTAGCCTTGCTTCCATTATTAGCCGTAACGTCAGAGTTGCCTCTCTCGTGCCTTTACTTTTCCTAAAGCCAAAGTGATCGTCACCTAGCGCATTCTCAATTTTCTTTTCCATTCTTCTGTATATTATTCTTGTAAGCAGCTTCTATGCATGAGCTGTTAAACTGATTGTGCGATAATTCTCGCACTTGTCAGCTCTTGCCGTCTTCGGAATTGTGTGGATGATGCTTTTCCGAATGTCAGATGGTATGTCGCCAGACTCATATATTCTACACACCAACGTGAATAGTCGTTTTGTTGCCACTTCCCCTAATGATTTTAGAAATTCTAATGGAATGTTATCTATCCCTTCTGCTTATTTGACCGTAAGTGCTCGAAAGCTCTTTTAAATTCCGATTCTAATACTGGATCCCCTATCTCTTCTTAATCGACTCCTGTTTCTTCTTCTATCACATCAGACGAATCTTCACCCTCATAGAGGATTTCAATGTATTCTTTCCACCTATCTGCTCTCTCCTCTGCATTTAACAGCGGAATTTACGTTGCACTCTTAATATTACCACCGTTGCTTTTAACGTCACTAAAGGTTGTTTTGACTTTCCTGTATGCTGAGTCTGTCCTTCCGACAATCATATATTTTTCGATGTCTTCACATTTTTCCTGCAGCGATTTTGTCTTAGCTTCCCTGAACTTCCTATGTATTTCATTCCTCAGCGACTTGTATTTCTGTATTCCTGATTTTCCCGGAACGTGTTTGTACTTCCTCCTTTCACCAATCAACTAAAGTATTTCTTCTGTTACCCATGGTTTCTTCGCAGCTACCTTCTTTGTACCTATGTTTTCCTTCCCTACTTCTGTGATGGCCCTTTTTAGAGATGTCCATTCCTCTTCAACTGTGCTGCCTACTGCGCCATTCCTTATTGCTGTATCTATAGCGTTAGAGAACTTCAAACGTATCTCGTCATTCCTTAGAACTTCCGTATCCCACTTATTTGCGTATTGATTCTTCATGACTAATGTCTTGAACTTCAGCCTACTCTTCATCACTACTATATTGGGATCTGAGTCTATATCTGCTCCTGGGTACGCCTTACAATCCAGTATCTGATTTCGGAATCTCTGTCTGACCATGATGTAATCTAATTGAAATCTTCCCGTATCTCCCGGTCTTTTCCAAGTATACCTCCTCCTCTTGTGATTCTTGAACAAGGTATTCACTATTACTAGCTGAAACTTGTTAGAGAACTCAATTAGTATTTCTCCTCTTTCATTCCTTGTCCCAAGCCCATATTCTCCTGTAATCTTTTCTTCTACTCCTTCCCCTACAACTGCATTCCAGTCACCCATGGCTATTAGATTTTCGTCCCTCTTTACATACTGCATTACCCTTTCAATATCAGCATACGCTTTCTCTATCTGTTCATCTTCAGCTTGCGACGTCGGCACGTATACCTGAAATATCGCTGTCGGTGTTGGTCTGCTCTCGAATCTGATTAAAACAACCCGCTCACTGAACTGTTCACAGTAACACACCCTCTGCCCTACCGTCCTATTTATAACGAATCCTACACCTGTTATAACACTTTCTGCTGCTGTTGATATTACCCGATACTCATCTGACCAGAATTCCTTGTATTCCTTCCACTTCACTTCACTGACCCCTACTATATCTAGATTGAGCCTTTGCATTTCCCTCTTCAGATTTTCTAGTTTCCCTACCACGTTCAAGCTTCTGTCATTCCACGCCCCGAGTCGTAGAACATTATCCTTTAGTTGAGTATTTAATATTTTTCTCATGGTAACCTCCCCCTTGGTAGTCCCCTCCCGGAGATCCGAATGGGGGACTATTCCGGAATCTTTTGTCAATGGAGAGATCATCATGACACTTCTTCAACTACAAGCCACATGTCCTGTGGATACACGTTACGTGTCTTTAATGCAGTGGTTTCCATTGCTTTCTGCATCCTGATGTCGTTGATCATTGCTGATTCTTCCGCCTTTATGGGCAATTACCCACCCCTAGGACAAGAGAGTGCCCTGAATCTCTATCAGCTACTCCGCCCTCTTTGACAAGGCCGTTGGCAGAATGAGGGTGACTTCTTATGCCGGAAGTCTTCGGCCGCCAATGCTGATTATTTATCGAAGTTGAGGCTGTGGCGGGGATCGAACTCGGGACCGAATACGTTTTGATTATGAATCAAAGACGCTACCCCTACACCACGCGTCAGTCAATCTGTCTTAACCACCACTAAATCGACGTTAACAGCTAAACGATGCAGCTGAACGAAGGAGGATCACGTAGCATATAGGACTACAGTCAAAAAACAAAATGACAGCAAGCAAATGATACTGAAACTATGTTTTAAGTAAATTACGCAAACTTGGGCTTCAACCGGTGTTCGATTTAACTAGTGGTAGATTTAATGGTAGGCCATGGTAGCTTCAGGGAACACTTGCACTCGACAGATGTAGCGAAAAAGCCCCTATTGGGAAACTACACCACATTTAATCTTCCCACGCTAAGCGCTGCAGGCCAAAAGATGTAAAATATTAGGTCACTAGTTGCTGAAGAGATTGTCGTTAACAAAGACTTAAGATCTTCCTGCTACTCTTCTAGGGTATTGGCTGCTTTATGTAGAATTGAAGTGCGAGGTGCAGCACAATGAACTCAGTTTCAGTACGAACAATAGGGACTAAATTGTTACGTCCCCTTGATCAAGTCAAATCAAATATTGTCGCTTAATGTCAGTAACTAGTTCGTTCATTGAGTGTCTCTGCTATCAGTTCATCATTTTCAAATGCTGCCCAGAAGTTTGATGAGAACACTGCGAAGATGTAGAAAAGAAATGATAATCTAAAATGCATAGTTAATTCCCGTTGTTTCAGGTAAGTCATCACTAGTGATCAATATCTCATTCTAATATTCCAGTTAGAAGTGTCTGTAACGTTACGCATATATAGGTGAACGATAACGCCCGCTTTCTGTAAAATTGCTGTACGGGTGCAGGCGTCAGGGAACGCTTCGGAACGACCAGTTAGGTGACCGGTACGGGCAGGTCAAAATAGAAAACCTGGCAGTATCGCCAGAGGTTGACAAACCCCAAAGCAGGGATTATGGACGGCTGTTCCTCGTCTGGCTTTTGTGCAGGAGAGCACCAAAAATGGCTGGCGGAGTGTCAGGCAAGTTGAAATATGGCTTCTTACAACTCTTTAAGGGCCACAAAGAGCAAAGTATTAAAGCACATATGAATACATTTGTCATCACAAAAAAATCTGAGGTGTATCCAATGACACAATAATATTTTCATTACCTTTAAATGTAGTAAACATTGGCCAACCGCTGTGGGCGAGTGGGTCTAGGCGCTTCAATCCGGAACCGCACTGCTGCTACGGTCGAAGGTTCGAATCCTACCTCGGGCAAGGATGTGTGTGATGTCCTTTGGTCCTATAGTGCTCAGAGCCATTTGTTAAGTCGCATAGAACCTAGAGCCATTTGACCCCATCTGAATGAACCTTTCCTCAACGAACCTCTGAACTTGTAAACACTTCATGAAATTTCAACAAACTACATCTCGGACGACAGTATTGTACTATAACTACCATGCCTGAAAGATCGTATCTGTTTCTGTTTTATTTTTTATTTGTTATGGGTATCATATCTTCTCCTTCCCGAATGATGCTCAGAACACCGTAGCATCCACAATTCACGGAAAATGAATACAGTATGAATATCTCACATTTTGATGTATTTATGTATTTATTTAATATGCAGTTTACCATTTTTCACTAAGAAGTTGTCAGTTGCCTGTGATGGCTGACATCACCTTTGCAAAAGAATGCCAAAACACGCTTCTGACAAACAAGCCTAAATAACTGTTCAAACAATATTCAGCGACAATCTTTTGTCATTTATCATGAACACACTTACGCAAGAATTCTGGCTAATTTATTTATGAAAAAAGTTTTATTTATACTTATTGTAGATGGTCTCAATATGACCAGATGTTTATAATATATTTTTATTTTAATAGTGTTTTAAAATATTAGTTTAGTACTGGCAGTAGTCATGGGTCAAAACACGACTGTAGAAATTAAAAAGACTATCTGTGATCATTTATCGTGAACATAGTTGGGAAAGAATATAGTTGTAATATATTAGTTTAGCATGGGTAGTGGTCATGTTGTGTCAAATCCTGTTGTAGAAATTTTTGGTGGGGATCGTCTCCAGCCAATGGGAAAGCAGAAAGTAACGGGACGCTACAGGAATCAACGAGACTCAGAATTTGCAAATGAAGGGCTCAGGGGAGCGATTCTGGGCACTTCTACGTCTACACTTGAAGGAGGCAGAACTGCCGGCGATAACGAGTGGTTATGGATCGTGTAGCTGATTGATTCTGAGCGGTGACTGGCTTCTACCATACTTCAACTTCTGAAACGACATTATCTTTCGAGAGGTTAGGATTTGCTCCAGTGCAAGACTCTAACTCCTTCCACTTGTATTGCAAAACAGTGGATAGCCAGAGTGTAAGTTTTGACTAAGATTTATGTTAATTTGTAAATCATCATTTTGAACTCAGAACTATCTTGAGCGAGTGAATATTTCGTGCACTGTAATTAAAAATGGACTTAGTATTTTAGTATCTTTAATTACTATGTAAGCCGTAGCAAAAATTACTGTTTCGAAGAGAGCACCACAGTGCGTTGTGTGAAGCAATCGCCCTCCGTTTCTGTCGGTAGCGCCGCTGTGGCAGTCGCAGCTTCGGTGTTTCCCTCTGGTGGGAAAGGGGAAAGGTTGCCTGTTCACGTGCATTTAAGGGGCGCTACGATATCGCCAGTTTGTCAATCTGAGTCGGTCACGCTGGGTGAGTCTGGAGTCAGTCTGGGGTCTCTCGTCCCCAGCTTACTTGTCTGTCTGTCGTTCGCATTTGTGGCGCAGTGAGAGAACTCAACGAGTGGTCTCCCGGTCAGGGGCTAAGTTCCTGCATCTGAGTCTGCCCGTTAGGCCGCCAGTCTGAGATTGCTCAGGCAACGGTCATTGGCGGTTGGCGGTCGCGCACTGAGACACAAGACGACCTGTCCACCTTGAGCGTCGGCGCATGTGAGCTCGCCAAGTGAGTTTAGTGGGCCGCGCCGTATAGCGAGGGGTAGTGGCTTTGCGGCAGACGCGATAGCAAAAAGAGTTAACCCACGACATCGGTCTGGCAGGTGAGAGCTGCGACGCCGTGAGACGGGAGATCGGCGCGCCTTCCTGAGTCCGTTGAAGCGGCTGACAGCGGACGGTTCGGGAGGGGGTTTTGGGGGTGCTGCGCCAGGTCTTAACCAGAAATCGCAGTTTATTAGAAGTTAAGTGATTGGTGATATGTTGTTTCATTTATTTGTTACATTCTACTTGTTTTCTTGGTTAGGTCACCAGCCGCTTTGTTTTGGGGTGGTCCCACCATTTTTCTCCGTTTGCCCACCCACGGGAAGGTTGTTATTTATGAATTGGGTGGTCCGTTTTTCCCTTGCGGAGTAGGGGCGAGTTAGAGCAACCTATCAATCTGTCGTACGTTAGTAGCTGACTGAGTCATGTTTGTCGGATTCTGTGTGTTAATGAATTTATTGCTTGAAGTGTAACGGCCTAATTCCTGAAATATGTTTTTATCTTGCCTATCATCTTGAGAGGCGTTATATGCGTACTGTAGAGCATGTTTGGCCAACCTTGTAAAATTTTATGTAAGATTGAATTTTATGTGCTTTTATTTAAATGGTCATTTTAGTATATAAAGTTGCCACCCTTCCACTGTAAGACTTTTTTTAGAAATTAAAATCAAGTTGCACCTTATGTGGCGAGTGAATCTTTTAACTTCAGTGTTTTGTACCATTTCCATCCATCCTATAGGTTGTTAGTTTGTGTGCATGTGTGACTTGTTAAAGCTTTTACTTTAAGGTAATCTGGTGTGTTGCAGATTTTCACCTGTGTAGTCTTTCACAGGTTGTTGTGAGCGGTCGTGACTACGGCTGTGTCAAAAGGGAACGGCAAGGTTCTCTGCCGGAAAGCTCATACACTCTAAAATTGTTTCTTTCTGCCTCTGAATAAATCGTAACTTGATATTTAGAGTGTGCTTTCTGCTTATAATTTAAATTTGTTTCGTAAAAAGAAAGGCCTTAGGAATAAAATTGCCGTCTGTTAGAAGCAATTTCATTTTGATTTCATCAGTTACTTCCTAGAAACTACTTCCACGCTCACATAGTGTAATTAAATGTTTTAATGGTCTTGATAAATCGCTAGTAAATAAAGTAAATTCACGGTTCACTATATAGTTTTGGGATTTGGGTACCATTGTTGTAATGCTTTCAATGTATCTTTATTGCATTTCTTAAGGGTTTTTTCTGTTTGTATTTTAACTGAGCATGTGAGAACTGTGGTAGTGAAGGTGAATGGTGGACTTCGGCTTATGGGAGAACTTTAGGAAAGAATGGCTCACCTCTAAAGGAGGCCGCATGTAGGACGCTGGTGCGACCTCTTCTTGAGTGTTGATAGATGGTTTGGGATCCGTATCAGGTCAGATTGAAGGAAGACATTGAAGAAATTCAGAGGCGGCCTGCTAGAATTGTTACCGGTGTGTTCGAACTTCATGTATGTCTTACGAAGATGCTTTCGGACTTCGCTATTGACAAAATATAGATATATAGATACTTCCTCCAAACATATCGGTAAATGTTGGCGACAGATTCTTTTCTGATATATCGACATTAAATTGACCCAATCAGGTGCCGATATTTTTATATTATATTATTTTTTACCAGTCATCGGTAAATATTTGAAATTGTTCTTCCAAGTTGTAGTAAAACGTAATTTGACTTTCAGTATGTGAAAGTGTCTCTACTTTTTGAGCTCTCACCATGTCCAGTCCTATCGGTGGCACAAAGAATGCACCGGCTGGGAGAGGGAGAGTGGGGGTGGGAAGGGTGTGGGTGAATAGAATGACAATTTTTGACGCTGCTAGACTCCAGCTTCTTCACATCGGGATTCTTCAAAAACAGTTGCTGAAAATGAGGAACACAAATCTGAAAGACAAGACTGGTCTTTGCGGTGGGCATAGACGTGTGTGTGTGTGTGTGTGTGTGTGTGTGTGTGTGTGTGTGTGTGTGTCGGAGGTGGGGGGAGGTGGGAGGGGGGAGGGGGGCTTAGACTGACATAATCGGTGCTCGTCACTGCTAACAGGAAATGCAACGTTTACTTCACCACGCAATTTTGACACTACGACTGCTAGGTAGCTGCAGTTTGCGCAAATGAAAAACGGAGACATCAACGTAAAGTATTCATAACAAATACGATATGCGACGATACCGAACGCCGGACATGTCGGACATCTTTCATTGTACCACTTACATGCACTTACCGCCGTTAGCAAAGTAGTTATCTTCAAGCGTTAACGTGCATCGTTTTTCTGTCCATTGTTGCTGTATGGGGGATAAGCGAGTTGCAAGCTTATTGATGTACAAAAAATCTAATTGTAAATCGGTACTTAAATATACAACTATAAAAGCGGCAGTATATTTGCAACGTGCAGCCGGTATTTTTATAGGCCAGTCGATATGTCGTTACTCCTTCCCGGTATATCGAGGCCGATAATGACATATCCTTATATGGGATATCCGATATTTTTAAAAATACCTGCAGTTCAACTTCGGGGACTCCAATTGGAATACTTGCAGGATAGGCGACGCTCTTTTCGAGAAACAGTAGTGAGAAAATTTAGAGAACCAGCACTTGAAGCAGACTGCCGAACGATTCTACTCCCACCTACACACATTGCGCATTAGGACCACGAAGATAAGATACCAGAAGTTAGGACTCATTTGGTGGCATATAGACAGTCGTTGCTCCCTCGCTCTATTTGCGACCGGAACAAGAAAGGAAATAACTAGTAATGGTATAGGATACCCTTTGCCACGCATCGTACGGTGGCTTGAGTAGTATTTATGTAGATTTAGACCTATTTTTGCACAATACCAATAAAAGCAACTGAGTATTAACCTAAAATTATTACATCTTATATAAGAGTATATTGATTACAATATTCGAGGCGTTCTCCAATGAGTACCATCAGTCGTCCATCATATGTTTTCTTCTTTTGTTAACTTCTAAGATTCGGCAGACTTGCTACAACCAAGTAATGACCTATACCAGCAATTCTAATATTAGAGTCCTTCGTTGTATGTCCAATATCAGGTCTCTCTCTAACAAAATCAACTATACCTTTAAGAATTTAGTTTTTAAACAAATAAATCTTCAAATTTTAATTTAAGTCAGCTGAAGTCCTTATTTTAAAATTATAGGAAACTAAATTTATAGACGACTGAAGGTCTCGCACAACACTTCAGACTAAAATGAAAATCATAATCCAAAACCAACCGAACAGTGGTGCTCAGAAATGTTACCTGGGTCGGCCTGAGGAGGTAGCTCTAACGTAAGGTGAAGTGAGACAGGCAGTCAAGAGTAAGGTTAAATAATCGGATGGCAACCTGACCCAATGATGGATGAAGGACCGACCAACACCTAATCAATTCCCTTCACCCGGTCAACAGCACGACAACAGAAAGTATCAGCCGATGACGAAGATACCAGCACAATTATGTGTTCAAAATTGGCGTCTAAAAACAGCCAAGGCACAATAACCACTCTAAGAAAAAAATATGAACAAACAATTAAAAGGCTGTTGAACTACATGCCGTGACGGACAGCATCAAAATGGAGAGGACAAGCACACTGCCCGAAAACTACCCTAACGACCAGGGCAGGTAAGTGGGGTATTAGCGGCCACAAGGCAGAAAATACCGTCGGTGCACTTCACTGATAAGTAACAACGAATTTAATACTTAAAGACCACTGCAAAATTTCGCTGCCTTGAACATACCATACATTGCTGCTAGCCGGAACGGCCCAGGAAGCAACACCCGGCAATGAACGAAAAGATGCCACACCAGTTGATGTTTCAATAACAGGTTAAGTGATTACTCAACTGAAATGTCCAGGTTTGGTGGGCAACGAACTTTGTGGCTCTCGCTGCTATCGCCTGACAATCTGACAGCGCGCGCACGCCGCCAGCGTTCCTGGCCTGACATCGCGCTGCAGAGACTTCCTTGTTGCTCTATCTCAACCGATCGACAGCCACACGCCACCACATGGGAATATAGCGGGCACACCAAAGATGGTGCCGCAGTACTGTTATCGATAAGCGCTGCTGCTGCCACTGACGGAGGCAAGTCAGCAACTCGTTATAGTACTAACTCAGGGAGAAATAAGACGAGCCTCGATTGTGACCAAATGCCAAATAACAGACGGCATCAGTGCGAGCCGGCCACGGCTCATCTGCAGAATAACATTACAAAAGTCTCTATTCTACACTACTCTGAAATTTTCATCGTCTATGTTACACTCCAAATACCTACAAGACGAAATCCATACATTCAAGTTAACAAATGTTAATAAATCTATTTTAGAAACAGTTTTCTTGCTGTTGCCATTATGCTATTCTTATACCATGTCTTGTACGGTCATCGGCACTTATTTTATAGCCAGAATAGCATAAATCGTCTACTGCTTTTAATGCCTTGTTTCCTGAGCTAATGCTCTAGTAGCATCTAGTTCGTTGCGAGTATATTCCACTATTGATGTTTTACTTTTGCTGGTTTTCGTCTTATAACGTGTCTTTAAGACACTATGGATTCCATTGGAGCTGTTTTCCAAGTAATTTCCAGTCTCTGGGGGAATTAAAATGTCATCGGCAAACATCATAATATTATCTTCTTTCGGAACTTCAATTCCCTTTCGAAATTTGTCCCAGGTTTCCTTCAAAGTTTCTTAGTCTGCAGACTGAGAAACATCGGGAAGAGGCTACACCACTCTCTCTCCCTTCGCAGCTGCTATTTCAGTATTATGGTCTTAAAATTTTCAGAGAGTGTATTCCGGTTAAAGCCAACAGCCTTGTCGCAGTGGTAACACCGTTTCCCGTCAGATTAACAAATTTAAGCGATATCGGGCATGGCTAGCGCTTGGACGGGTAACCGTCTGGGCATGTCGAACGAGGTTGGCCAACAGGTGGCCTTAGCCCTTCTGAGGCCGATAGAGGAGTTACTTGACTGGGAAGTACCGACTCCGGTCTCGAAAACTGGCAACGGCCGGAAGATCGGTGAGATGATCACATGGCGCTCCATGTGTACTCATTAGACTGTTCATTCCGTTCAGCAGATCATTTAATTCTTCTTCACTTTCAGTCACGATAGCAATGTCATCAGCGAATCGTATCACTGATATCCTTTCACCTTGTATTTCAATTCCACTCCTGAACCTTTCTTTTATTTCCATCATTGCTTCCTCGATGTACAGATTGAAGAGTAGGGGCGAAAGGCTACAGCCTTGTCTTACTCCCTTCTTAATACGGGCACTTTGTTCTTGATCGTCCACTCTTATTATTCCCTCTTGGTTGTTGTACATGTTGTATATGACCCGTCTCTCCCTATAGCTTACCCCAACTTTTTTCACAATCTTCAATAGCATGCGCCATTTTATATTGTCGAACGCTTTTTCCAGGTCGACAAATCCTATGAACGTGTCTTGATTTTTCTTTAGCCTTGCTTCCATTATTAGCCGTAACGTCAGAATTGCCTCTCTCGTGCATTTACTTTTCCTAAAGCCAAACTCCATATGGGCCTATAAGCTGAGGATGACACGCCGATAAGTCAGTACCGTTGGGCCTTCCGAGGTCTGTTCGGAGAGAGAGAGAGAGAGAGAGAGAGAGAGAGAGAGAGAATATTCCGTTTAAAGCTTTTCCGAAATACGTATATGTTACGAACGTAGGATCATCTTACGTCAGACTATTTTCAAAGATAAGTCGTAAAGGCAGTTCTGCCTCGTGTTTAAGTACACAAATCTCTCAGGAATAATAATTTTGAAACACTGCAGGTGTCCTCCTTTCACAGAATCGTATCTCTCGTCTTCTTTTAATCGAATACCAGTCCATCTTCTATATTGAAATTTCATGTCCCTAAAGTACTTGACTGATTAGTTTTATCTCTCAATCTTTTGATCGTCTTCAGAGCTAGCAGGAGTAAAATTTTAGGCTAATATGGGTGTATTAATTATATAATTATGTACCTATCATTTCTACGAATATGTGTTCACTATGGTGTTCACAGTAATTTAATAGTAATCGTATTTTATTTATTTATTTTAAAATTAAATCGACATAGTATATCAATATCAACTTATCTATTTTCTTATCAAATTCTCAAACATACATGTGCTGTTGAGAGATCTACGAGTCACGTTCCAATGAACAGAATACCAGTTTTTTCTCATATCGATGGAAGCATTCTTCTTCATAACTCCCACTTGGAGGTCAGAATTAGGGGTTACTTTATAGGGAGGTACAATAATAGTTACGCCATGCAGTAGATGTTAGTAATATTCACTCTAGACGAAGCCGATAAGGATTTTTATACGATAGAGGTCACAAATACAAGGAAATATATTAACTGTTAATATTGCCTCCCAGTTGATAAAGCAACAGAACATTAAACTTAGTTTCATTAATATCACTCGCATATTTCACGGCTCTACAAGAAAATGTCGAATTTGAGGGGTCCCAGCATATTCACGTTTTCGCTGCAGAAGGTGAGAACTCCGTAGGTGATTATACTGAAAAGGTGTTACTCTATTGAACAGTACGCCTGGAAAGAGATGTTTATTGGTTATGAGTTGATGTTAAAGTGATAAAGGGTTGGGTTGCTTGGGGGAAGAGACGAAACAGCGAGATCATTGGTCTCATCGGATTATGGAGGGAAGGAAGTCGGCCGTTCCCTTTCGAAGGAACGATCCCGGCATTTTTGCCGGGAGTGATTTAAGGAAATCATGGAAAACCTAAATCAGGATGGTAGGACGCGGGATTGAACCGTTGTCCTCCCGAATGCGAGTACAGTGTGCTAACCACAGAGCCACCTCGCACAGTGATACCTATAAATTAGTTTTTATAGAGCATAAGAGTCATTTCCCGTGCATGTTTTATAGATCTCATAAAAATAAACGAAAATGGAAATACGCTGACGGAAAAAACTCATTCACAGAAACAGTGAGTGTAGTGTAATGGATGTTCGGGGATACATTTGTCTAGGTGATGCATTTAAGTGAGTATCAGAGCAAAATCACAGGTTACTATCAACGAGAGATAAATGTAATATATTAGTACATTAATAATCTGCGTAACCGCCAGAATGTTGACTGTAATCATGCAAACGGGTACGCATTGCGTCGCACAGGTGCCTTCTGTCCCTTTTGTGGGATGGATTTCCATGCCTGTTACACTTGATCATTCAATACAGGGAGAGTTATTTCTGTTTGTGGATGACGCTGGAGGTGTCATCCAATACGTCTCGATTGAGACGGATCTGGTGATCGAGCAGCCACGGCAACATGTCGACTCTCTGTACACTATGCTGGGTTGCAGCGGTGTATGGGCGAGCGTTATCCTGATGGAAAACGCCTACTGGAATGCTGTTCATGAATGACAGCACTACAGATCGCATCATCTGAGTGCGGTACAGTTTTGCAGTCAGGCGCATGAGATAACCACGAGAATGTTCCTGCTGTCATACGAAATCGCAGTCCAGACCGTAACTCCAGGATCAGGTCTAGGGTGTCTAACACGCAAACAAGTTGAGTACACGCCCTCAACTGACATCCTTCTCACCAACACATTGTCGTCACTTGCATTTAGGCCGAACTGGCTATCATCAGAAAATACAAAAGACCGTCACCCTGAAGTCCAATGAGCTCTCGCTTGCCACCACAGAGGTCGCAAAGAGTGGGTAAATTGGAATACACGCTACATGACGCCTGGCTGGGAGAAGTCCTTGAGGAAACGATTTGTAACAGTTGGTTTCGGCACCACAGCTACCAAAAGTGCTGTTGCAGTTGCAGTACGGTTCGCCAGAGCCAAATGCCGAACGCTGTGATCTCTCCTCCTGGTAGTTTCACATAGCAGTCCGGAGCTTGGTCTTCTCACGACCATACATACTCCTGATCACCACTGCCAGCAATCGTGTATATTGGCTACATTCATGCCAAGTCCTCTTGCAATATCAAGGAAGGCACATCCACACGTACCAAACATATTGTTCTAAATGACTGAGGTACTGGTAATGGCACCTTCTTCGCTTTAAAGATATTCTTGACTAACATCAACTCCAAACGTCCAATTTGAAACGAAAATAAAGACACTTTTATGTGACTGGTGCGAAAGCTGAATAATCCTTATCTTTGGGATGGAGAAAAACACGTACTAACTTCCGTTTGTGTCGCACAACTTCTACTTGGTGTCGCGCATTTTTTTCGTCAGTGTATTTTATTCAGCTGAAACGTGAAACTTCCATTAAGCTGACAGTGAAATACGAGCCATTGAGGAAAGAGTTGGATTTGCTTTCAGTGTTATGTTTTTAATTATCACTGATTTATTTTGACTATCAATTTTTAATACGCTTTTTGAGAACACCGATACACTGTGCATTACATTATACTGTGTAGTAAAGTGTTGTTGTTGTGGTCTTCAGTTCTGAGACTGGTTTGATGCAGCTCTCCATGCTACTCTATACTGTGCAAGCATCTTCATCTCACAGTACCTACTGCATCTTACATCCTTCTGAATCACTTTAGTGTATTTATCTCTTGGTCTCCCTCTACGATTTTTACCCTACACACTGCCCTCCAATACTGAATTGGTGATCCCTTGATGCCTCAGAATAGGCCCTACCAACCGATCTCTTCTTTTAGTCAACTTGTGCCACAAATCTCTCTTCTCTCCAGTTCCATTAAATACCTCCTCATTAGTTACGTGATCTACCCATCTAATCTCCAGCATTCTTCTGTAGCACCACATATCGAAAACTTCTTGTCCCAACTATGTATCGTCCATGTTTCACTTACATACATGGCTACACTCCATACAAAATACTTTCATGAACGGCTTCCTGACACTTAAATCTATACTCGATATAAACAAATTTCTCTTCTTCAGTAACGCTTTCCTTGGCTATGCCAGTCTACATTTTATATCCTCTCTACTTCGACCATCATGAGTTATTTTGCTCCCCACTCATTTACTACTTTAAGGGTCTCATTTCCTCTTTTAATTCCCTAAGCATCACCCTACTTAATTCGTCTACATTCCATTATCCTCGTTTTGCTTTTCAGGATGTTCATCTTATATCCTCCTTTCAAGACACAGTCCATTCCGTTCAGCTTCTCTTACATGTGATTTGCTGTCTCTGAAAGAATTACAATGTCGTCGGTGAACCTCAAAGTTTCTACTTTTTCTCCATGGATTTTAATTCCTACTCCGAAATTTTCTTTTGTTTCCTTCACTGCTTGCTCAATATACAGATTGAATAACATCGGGGACAGGCTACAACCCTGCCTCACTCCCTTCCCAACCACTGCTTCCCTTTCATTCCCCTTGACTCCTATAACTGCCGTCTGCTTTTTCTACAAATTGTAAATAGCCTTTCGCTCCCTGTATTTTACCCCCGCAACCTTCAGAATTTGAATAAGAGTTTTCCAATCAACACCGTCAAAAGCTTTCTCTAAGTCTACAAATGCTAGAAACGTAGGTTTGCCTTTTCTTAAACTTTCGTCTAAGATCAGTCGTCGGGTCAGTATTGCCTCACGTTTTCCAACATTTCTACGGAATCCTAACTGAATATCCCTGAGGTCGGCCTCTACTAGTTTTTCCATTTGTCTGTAAAGAATTCGTGTTAGTTTGTTGCAGTCGTTGTTTATTAAATTGATAGTTAGGTAATTTTTACATCTGGCAACATCTGCTTTCTTTGCGTTTGGAATTATTATAAAGTAATATTTATAAATTATTATTATAACGTATTGATCTCAAATGTACATCAGAATATATGTCAAATGGTTTCTTTTTAATGCTTATTACATGAAGGAACTTGAATATCTGATTTGTTTGTAGTGGACTCAATACCAGTCATGGTGTTCATGCTGCCACCAAGAGATACACAGTTCGTGTATATCATTTTACGTTAGGGTCTGGCTCCCATCAAATAGAATTCCTTTTACGGTACATATTAGGACTTCCATTCTTCATTTCAAATTTTTCATGTCCTGCAGAGATAGTAAAAATTATTTTCTAATTGCCGTCATATTTATGACAGCAATGGCGCCTTTTCATACTGGATCAAAACAAGATGGCACTGATATCGCTTCTAATTAATCACACCAACAGGGGATGGCTTTATGGCAACGCCCAAGAGACATAAGTGATGTGAAATGATGAAGAGGTGTTAAAGGTATTATCTTACTTTTACACTTACGTGACAGGCGTCCTGAATTCTATTTTATTTCTATTTAGGAATGAAAGTTAAAAGGAGAGAAAAAACTAAAATGGATAGTAATAATAGTAAACTATAATTTAAATAGTTTTAGGGGTTGAAGCGAGAGAAAGTTGTTATTTTGAGAACGTTTGGTAATGCATTGCTTACTGTAACAGTAGTCAGCTCTTCTCAGTCAATCATTGTTACCCAAATTTTAAAAAACTGCTGAATTGAAGACTGGCTTAGATGAAGGTTTTTGAGAAGATTCGATTGGTACTCAGAATAACGACGCAACTCGACACTCCCTATTGAGCATTCACTATCGAGAACACGTTCAAGGCAAGTGTATTTTAGCACATACTGAGTTAGAGATCGGCATTGTTGACTGATAGTCCTAAAAATATATTACTATACTGGCGAGAGAACTAATTATAACCACATAACACAGCGTCGCGTCATACTGTACATGAACTGAAACTGCACTGAAGCAAAAGAAGACCCACAAGAAAGTCATTGTAACTGAGGTCTATACATCAGTTTAGTCATTGATAGTTATTTTAAATATTACTCTGCAAAATGTCGAGGATTAATTTAAGTTAACCGATTTGAGCTACTGAAGTCCTTACACTTATTTTATAACCACTACCCACAATGGGACAGAAGGGCATCTGCTAGTGTTGCAGGCACATAACATGGTAAGGAAAGTATACAAACGGTGACGAATGGGAAATCATTCTAACAGTAATAAGGGACAAAACTATGGAATTCGACTCTCATGAGCTACTTTCACAATTGCCTGAGTGTTATGGTGTATGCCTGGGTACAAATCTTTAGGTGTCAAGTGCCCGTTTTTCGAAATGTACCCAGACTGAAATTACAGACCGCCCAACGACCTATCTACTTAATTTTGTTTACTGTACGAGTGACCGTTAGCTACAGTAGCTTAAAAATGGCTTGCATGCTGTTGAGAAGTAAGAGAATACGGGATGTGTCATAAATGATATATATGTCGAGGACTGCACGCTGCGGTTCTAGGCACTTCAGTCCGGAACCACGTGACTGCTAAGGTTGCAGGTTCGAATCCTGCCTCGATCATGGATGGGTGTGATGTCCTTAGGTTAGTCAGGTTTAAGTAGTTCTAAGTTGTAGGGGACTGATGACCTCAGATGTTGAGACCCATAGTGCTCAGAGCCATTTTAACCATTTTGAACTGCACGCTGCTTTATGGCCGAGCCGGCAGAACTTTCTCTGATGCCCTGTAGCCCCACTGTCCTAACTTCGCAATAAGGAGACCGCCCTGTAGCGGCCACATGAGAGAACGTTTTATGAGATGGAGACAGGAGGAACCTTAGCGGGAAAACGTTATTGCCTCCTGAACATAGCCACAATTTTTGCGACAGATACCAGAGATTGGTATTGGGAAGAAGGAAAGAAAGTTTTGCTTAAGAACGTAAGAAGGAGTAACACTGGTTCTTCTGGAACTTTTCTGATAGCGACTGGGAAAATAGGAATGCATGAAGTATTCTGCATTATAGGCTGAAGAAAGAGACGGAAAAAGAAAGGTACTTCATTCTGCTGAGGAAACTGTGAGAAGGGTTTCACAGGTTAATCAAGTTAAACACTGCTCAAGGAAGGTGATTTCCACTTCCAAAGACACATCGTTAGCTGTCAGAGATCACAAGAAGTATAATGCAGCGAAACAGGTCTAACTTGTAACGAAAAATGCAATAAAGGGAGACTTCTGTAATGGGCACCGACACACACTAAAATCACAATTCATCTGATTCTTCTCTCCTCCTGGTCGCCTGGCAGAGCTTCGTTGTAGAAAGTCTGCATAGATCTCCGTCACAAACCTTCAAATTACGACGCCAAGTGGCGCTGCTGCAGATTGAAGTAGCAGTATTTCTGACTCCAACAGCTGTCAGCTGCGTGCGGAAAAGTCGAAGCAGTTTACAACCGTAACACAGCAGAACTTGAATCTAACAACTTATCTTGCAAGTCATTAATCGTTTGCTTCGAAATACTACAAGTGTGAGGTACTATCTTTTGTAATTCGGTGTGTTGCCTTCAGTAAGTCTAGCCTTTAGTCGTCCGTACTTAAGGAGATTTGTTTTTGGTTTTCCCCTGATTCCCATGTCAGATTAACAGATCTGCTTTTTCAGTTGTGACCTTAAGGAAATGTTTAGCGAGATGTTGCCACAGGATGCCTTCATGAAATATTATCGAGAATTAGCCATTTTTATAGTAGCGGAAAACTGTCGAGAGGCTGTGGAAAAGAAGACCTCCCGAACAGGGAACGGCGTGGCTGGTCGGCTGTTCAAATACTGCCATTGTGAGCATCTGTGGTTAATTATGTAACAGCAGTGAAACCATTAGTAGGCGACTAGGTGTTGTATGTCCACAACTCATCACAGAACGGGCAGGTCGTAGGCAAGCCAAGTCTCTCAAGCAGGATAGTACACCATCTAGGGAGACCTGACGACGGAGCACTATGGTAGAGGATCAACAGGCTTTTGAATCGCATCTTTGACTGCATACTGATGATCGTGAGGTTCCATACGGGACAACTCCTAATTGATATTTTGATCCAACGACATAGTCAATATCGTCCGCCCCCGGTAGCTGAGTGGTCAGTGCGACAAAATGTCAACCTTAAGGGCCCAGTTTGATTCCCGGCTGGGTCGGAGATTTTCTCCGCTCACGGACTGGGTGTTGTGTTGTCCTAATCATCATCATTTCATCCCCATCGACGCTCAAGCCACCGAAGTGGCGTCAAATCGGAAGACTTGCACCCGGCGAACAGTCAACCCCACGGGAGGCCCTAGTCACACGACATTTATTTTGCAGTCAATAGCGAACCCAGGTGGGCATGGAATGATTGAGTCTGGGCCTTGGTAGAAAGAACAGTGTTTCTTGTTCCACGAGGTCGATGGTCATGTCTAAGTGAGCTTTCACCTATTAGCAGCTCAGTCTGAAACATCCACTGTGCTACGCACGCTGGTGGGTACAGACGTTCACCTGGGCTTCCCTGAAACCTGTGCTACCAGTTGAAGACACTATGACAGATGCGGTTTAGGTGAACGTAAGTCCATACTCTGCATCCTACAATGTGTGTCTCACCTAATGGCGATGGCATTTTCCAGTGGAATAACTCTCCACGCCACTAGGTCAGATTCGTGGTACATTGGTTTCAGGAGCATGATAGTGAACCAACATTCGTGTGTTGGGCGGAACATTACCGTGAGTGACTTGAACACGACGGAACACATGTGGAATGTAGTCCAAGCCCACACATCACTGGCCTTTAATGCAGGGGATTTCCATCAGTTGTGCGTTGACATCTGATGCCAGATTCCTCTGAAACCTACCGAGGACATGTGGAGCCCACAACTGCTGCTGTAGTGTGCTACAACTATAGACGAACACATTATTTACCTCCTCAAGCCTTATGGAGCATGTATACTGCATGAAAAATATTTTTTTTCCATCTCACGAAGCAAACTGAACTCGCAGTACATGACTGTAGCATATACTTTGAATCATGTGCTTTGAGTGCATCAGTTGCTTCGTCTCTACCTATTCCCAATAGGTGACTGCATTTAATTAAAACATTTTTTATCGCAGTGTCAGCATGTATTTCATAATTTTTGACTTGAATGTGTTGAGAAGGTGGGAACATTATGTATAAGTGACTGTTTCTTAATAATACACCAATATATAGCACAGGAAGCAAATTTGCCGACAATCAACATTTTCATACTCTTATGCCCCCCATTTTGTAATTTTTAGGTACTTAATATTGAGTTTACTTACATAAATGTTATTCACACTTAACATATGCCCTTTGTTTAAACACATTCAAAAATTTTCACAAATCACACCAATTTCTTATGTTTAGTATTTTAATCTTATTTTATCGCAGAACAAGGTATTATCCACCAATACAGACATTTCATTCATGAAATCTACAGTCAGGACTGAGGGGCTTGTAAGGGATTGTTTTCAGTACAAAACAATTTATTCTGGAAGCATCCTCCTAGGCAATGTCTAGGACCTGTCTTTCTACCGGGAGTGCTAGTCCCGCAAGTAATGCAGGAGAAGTCATGTGAAGTGTGGAAGTTGGGAGATGAAGTACTTGCGGAGGCAAACCTATGAGGGCTGTTCGCAAGTCGTCAGTCGGTGGAGTACTTTACGGTGAATAATAAACCTCCCAGGTTCGAGAATCGGTCTGATACATATTACGTAATTTCAGTCGGCCAGGAAATTTCAAATCAGCGACGATTCCGCTTCAGATAGGACAGTTAGCCTGTGAGTGTAATCATGTTCAGCAAATTGTGTGCCATTTCATATGCGAGGCATATATTTCCAATATTACAATGAACTTCATCCACAATTTATTCAGAACGAACCTCAATCGGTTTATCCTAAACGAGAAGTGTGTGCAGAGCTCGTACAATTTCATAAAAATTCAGTCCTGCTGTATTAAACGCTGTTTGTTCAGGTCCCCATAAATTTCACTAACCTGAATCCCTATTCATCCAAAACGAGAAGTGTGTGTAGAGCTCGTACAATCCCATAAAAATTCAGTCCTGCTGTATTAAACTCTGTTCGTTTAGAACCCCATAAATTTCACTAGCCTGAATCCCCATTCAATCTTTACATATACAGCGTGATTCGAAAATAATATACGCGTTTTTAGGCTTTGTAACATTTATTACATCGAATTTACAATTACAAACGATATATCAAGTGATAGAGCGATTCAGACAGTTTTGTTTGTATACATGTGAGCAAGGGGAAAGGTATGGAACAGCTAAGAGTGACTTTGGAAATTGCTACAAGGTCTTAAGCAGCGGTGTCCTACCCGCGCCCGGAGGGGAAGTCCGGCCCAAAGCAAGTGTCAGTGCGGCCCAAGAAGTGGGCACCTGTCACACGATCGTAAACTTGTTTTTAGGAAGACCATAAAATTCCGTTTGTATAAAGTTGAAATAAACCGAATATTTTCAGTTCGGAAATTCTCTCATTGACCCATACTGTTGTTAAGGTTCCAACCGGTGCTATACATTAAACGCCAGAGTCTCGTTCTTATAACTGGCCAATCCGTCACACCCGCTAGTCTTTTATCTTACGGCTACTTTAGTTGCAATTGTGAAACTAAAGGTATAGAGACTTGTAATGAAACTAATTTAAGGATTTTCGAGAAAGTTCTGCGTATTTTAGTAAAATTGTGATAATATATCGGCCGCTGTGGCCGAGAAGTTGTAGGCGCTTCAGTTCGGAACCGCGCTGCTGCTACTGCGGTCGCAGGTTAGAATCCTGCCTCGAGCATAGGTGTGTGTGTTATCTTTAGGTTGGTCAGGTTTAAGTTGTTCTAAGTCTAGTGGACTGATGATCTCAGATGTAAAGTCCCATATTACTTGGAGCCATCTGTTTTTTGTGATAAAGAACGTTCTTCCACGTCATTTTGATTACAAGATAGCGGAAGTCATAAATCATCGTGCGGATTGCAGTTACTATCGGTTCTTGCTGTCTAACAATACCGTAAATCTGTAAGTACCTAAATTCAAATGTCACATTAATTTTATCGTTTGTAATTACTTATACATAACGTTACTGATGAAATCTCACATTTAAGACGTAAAATCAATTTCACTTTTCTTTCTTACAGAAAAAATCATATATTAATAAATTATAAATTATTGTAATGTGTTAACTATACACCTCCTACAGACTCTCCCCTTCCTCCTCCGCGCCTTTTTTGATAGTGGTCAGCTCTTATTGTTAATGTTCACATGTAATATGCGGCCCAAAAATACTCGTCTTATGGCTCTTGGCGCCATGGGACTCAACATCTGAGGTCATCAGTCCCCTAGACTTTGAACTGCTTAAACCTAACTAACCAAAGGACATCACACACATCCATGCCCGACGCAGGATTCGAACCAGCGACCGCAGCAACAACGGGGTTCCGGACTGAAGCGCCTAGAACTGCTCGGCCACAGTGGCCGGCTATTCGAGTGTGGCCCAGCTAAAAGGCTGGACACACCTGCTCTAAAGTCTAGACATTTCCCCTTACGTGCCAACATTGCAGACGAAATGCTGCTGCATGACGATAAAGTTTGTGTAGATCATGTCGCCTTCTGTGATGAAACGACATGGCACCAAAGTGGAAAAGCGAACACACATAGTATCCACATCTGGCTGTGAGCGAGTCAACACTATATGGTAAACTTGCTACCAGACTCCCCTAAATTGATTATTTTGGATTATATTCTGGTGGAATGTTTATGGGCAGCTGGAAGAAACTGGCCTACAGAATTTTATTTTTCAGCAAGATGGTGCGCCGCCTCAGTGGCGTAACTCACCACGTGATTGTTTACGTAACGTTGTACCCGACCGTTGGATTGACCGCAATGGGCGGATGATACAACTTATTTTCCATAACCTCCAAGCTCACATACAATCTGACGCCGTCCGATCTCTAACTTTTGGGGTTCATAAAGGTTGTATGTGCTCCGTATTTTTACAACAGTTACTGCTGACGCACTGATCAAAATCTGCGAGAACCCACCTATCGATTAGTGGCGTGTCGAGCGGTGCTCGTATTGAACATTTGTACGAAAAACTGCCCGAGTTGCTCTTTACAATTAAAAGATAGATTTCATTGTATATGCTTACAAACAACGATCACCTATTGCGCAACACATCTAGGAAGAAATTACTTCGATCTGGCCATTTGAATAAAAGTTATACGCATGACCCTCAGCAGTAGCTACGCTCTCGAAGTCTACATGTACATATAATTTCCCGTCGCCCGGTAGACGCGTCCCTGACTTATCATTCCACACACGCAGACGATGCTGAGGCGCTTTACTAGGCACGCGCAGTTATTGGCATGTGTGCTGCCGCTGTCATCCCCACGCCAGCCATTCATCACTGACGGCTCCCTCCCACACAGCCAGCCCTCGTCAGCATTGGCTTACTCGTCGGTCGGCAGTACCTCACTCACGTTGGGACCACACGGAAGTACAAGCTCCTCATACGCATAATCTTGCTGCATGATAATCGCTGCTGAGCTTCACCGTTATCCAACATAGATTGCACAAACAGAGCTCTCAATATCGGTATAGATCCTCTGGCTTACATTCATATTGCTGATAAGTAAGTTGTTGTTCAACACGTACGTAGAGTAACCTGTAAAGGAAGTCAAAGGAATTTCATAACAAGAATACAATTAAGAAATTTAGGATAGTATTTCTGAACTTGTGATACTGCCATATACTCCGCAGGGGCGCAAAAGTGCTGCAGTAATTCACACAAAGGAAGTCCGTGGGATTTGAACAAGTTATTTGCGTAATACAACGATTTGAATAGCTGAATTTCAAGCACACATTCTAATGTCACACGTGTGAAAATTATTCTCATGGATCTCTTGTTGAAATAACCAACAAAAGCACTTCTTCTTGATACTTTTGACAAAATTAGCTACCAACTCTTTATTTGTGATTCACTGTTTAGGTTCACGACAAGAATGTTTCCGCATATGTGCGTTTCTCAAATGTTCCTGTTACCAATATAGGTAACAGGCTGTCCCAAAAAACTCATTGACAAACATTAATAAGAGGTTCCTTGTATAGAAATAGGTAAACAATATGTAGTGACCAAAGGCTCTAATGCATACCTAAAGATGTATGTGCACTTGTTCGTCTCCGGTGTTACGAAGTATATCCCTTCTTTTGCGACGTGTTTGCTTTCCATATGTAAGGTTTTCATGTGGTTTCTACCATTCTAAATATTTGATCCTCATTGTACTGGGGCTAGGCAGAATGCTGTACGAGTAGTGAATAAGACCCATGACTCTTTGTTTAAGTTAATCTATGGTTCGCTTGCTGGTCTGTCAGTTGTGCAGTGCTGGGGTGTTCTTATTTGACGCACAGTAGCGAGCGTTTGCGTTATCAGAGAAGGATATTTGTGAATCTGAGAGAACTTATGTAGAATACGTTATTACGGAGATTGAAACTTATTTCTAAACATATGTTGCTGATTCTTCTGACGAAAAAGATTTTTGGAGGAATGTATGAGCAAGAATGAAATGTCTATTTGCCAGAACTATTAACTGAAGGAAATCCTTGTGCCTCAGATACTAATAACATTTATGATTAGTGTTAATTTGATCTCTTTGCTTCCACTATGCAATAAGGTATTTGTTCTTTGGAAGTTGTCTTCTTTTATTAATTATGTCATTTTATGCTCCTAACACTGTTTTCTTCATCTTGACTTTCAGTATTCTTTATAAAAGGGAAATGAAATTCAAATAATCTGAAAACCCCTAAAACGCTCCATTCGATTCATGTGATTCTTGCGACGTCACTGGACAGCTCGCTGCTCCTACTGTCAAAAGTTAATTCACACTGATACCTTATTTTGGAATTTGCGTCTCCGCAAATGTATTACAAATCTCGTGGATTACCACACTGTACAAAAGCTCCTGAAAAGTTGTTTTTAGTGTTCTAGAGAATGGGGAGATGCGTAAAATGTGCATGCACTGTACCGGCAAACTGCTGTCACGTCGATCCACAATTTCACTAACTTAATTAAAAATCTGTTGCACTGTAAATTTAACATTGACTTGCCTCTCAGATATGCTCTCCACCGTTACAATGAATGCTAGCGTCATGCTACAAAATTACACTTCTAGTGAAAATGAACGTATTACCCAACTGCGTCTCAGTCATTCGGTAATCCAGTTGTTGGAGAGGTAGCGTTTCGAATTTTTTAAGATGATGTACATAGATCGCTGGTTCGTGTCCATTATTTGTAAAACGTCTCAACAGTCCTCTCAAACGAAAAGCGAATCACAATCACTAAAATTCAACATTACGATCAGAAACAGAGTATTTTTGTGATTAACTTGCTGTTTACTCGTGCTTACATTTGCAATCGCCGTCCACACATGTCACGTTGGAAAACATGTTTTTTAGTTAATGTAACCACACCCTTTTTCTTTATTAGAAACAAGGTTTTTTTTGTAGTACTGTCCAGGTATGTGCTTGTTGTTTAAACTTTTGCAGTTTCATCATCTTACATAAAGATGAAGTAAGTCTCCTTCAGACGCTAACGTTAGTTGACGCTCTCAAACGTCACAGGCAGTACGTTTGTATTACGTGGATGTTGTACACTCTTTATATCTTTCCGTATACCCTCATCGATCTACAGCTCGTGCTGTGGGCGTATGTTGATATCTTTCCTACTAGCAATGCTTCCCAAATAAGTGATTTGTTTGTTCGTGAATTAAATGCAGTTATCCACTGTTGTCGATGTCTCAGACTAAAACTAATGTGAAACTATATACAATACATCCCAAAATCGACACAAAGACTGCAATTAGTTCTTGCCAAAGCTAGTTTTGTATTTCGTCTAAATTAAAAAAAAAATATCTTTACCAAGAATGCAACACGTATCGATCTTATCTGTAGTTAGAGGCGCTGTCCGTTGCGCCACAGAGCACCTACAGAATCCGTTACCACTGGTGAGTGTCTTCTAGAGACCAAATCATCACTAAGTTTTGCCAAGCATTATTATTTGGGTCTAACTCATGACTCATAGTCGGCAATCTACACCAAGAAGAAATGCAAATGATAAACGGGTATTCATTGGACAAATCTATTATACTACAAGTGACATTTGAGCAATTTGAGTGCATTGATCCTGAGAAATCTGTACCCAGTACAACCACCTCTGGCCATAATTACGGCCTTGATACGCCTGGGCTTTGAGTCAAACAGAGCTTGAATGGTGTGTACTGGTACAGCTGATCATCAGCTTCAACATGATACCACAGTTAATCAAGAGTAGTCGATGGCGTATTGTGACGAGCCAGTTGATCGGCCACCATTGACCATACGGTTTCAATTGGTGAAAGATCTTGAGAATGTGCCGGCCACGGCAGAAATAGGACATTTTCTGTATCTAGAAAGGCCCGTACAGGACTTGCAACATGCGATCGTGCATTATCCTGCTGAAATGTAGGGTTTCGCAGAGATCGAATGAAGGGTAGAGCCACGGGTAGTAACACATCGGAAACCTAACGTCAATGCGAACAAGAGGTGACCGAGATGTGTAACCAATGGCACCCCATACCATCACGCCGGGTGATACGCTAGTATGGCGATGACGAATACACGCTTCCAATGTGCGTTCACCGCGATGTCGCCAAACACGGATGCGACCATCATGATGCAGTAAGCAGAGCCTGGATTTCTCCTAAAAAATGACGTTTTGCCATTCGTGCACCCAGGTTCGTAGTTAAGTGCACCATCGCAGGCGCTGCTGCCTGTGATGCAGCGTCAAGGGTAACCGCAGCCATGGTCTCCGAGCTGACAGTCCATGCTGCTGCAAACGTCGTCGAACTGTTCGTGCACCCCAAGTGATGACTCAGGGATCGATACGTGGCTGCACGATCCGTTACAGCCGTGCTCATAAGATGCCAGTCATCTCGAGTGCTAGTGATACGAGGCCGTTGGGATCCAGCACGGCGTTCCGTATTAACCTCCTGAACCCACCGATTCCATATTCTGCTAACAGTCATTGGATCTCGAGCAACGCGAGCAGCAATGTCGCGATACTATAAACCGCACGCGTAATAGGCTACAATCCGACCTTTATCAAAGTCGGAAACGTGATGGTACGCGTTTCTCCTCCTTACACGAGGCATCATAACAACGTTTCACCAGGCAACGCCGGTCAACTCCTGTTTGTTTATGAGAAATCAGTCGCCACCGGCGCTAATCTGGTGTGAATGCTCTGAAAAGCTAATCATTTGCATATCACAGCATTACCTTCCAGTCGGTTAAATTTAGTGTCTGTAGCACGTCATCTTCGTGGTGTAGCAATTTTAATGGCCAGTAGTGTAGTTACAATATACGGAACCATTTGCAAAATTTCTTTAGTTCCTTAGTTCTGAAGGAGTTTAATGATGTTGCAAGCAGCAGGAAAAGGATGTTCATCGTTGCACATATCTCTGCTCGATACAGGGTGTTACAAAAAGGTACGGCAAAACTTTCAGGAAACTTTCCTTACACACAAAGAAAGAAAATGTGTTATGTTGATATGTTATCGGAAAAGCTTACTTCCCATGTTAGAGCTCATTTTATTACTTCTCTTCAAATCACATTAATCATGGAATGGAAACACACAGCAACAGAACGTACCAGGGTGACTTCAAACACTTTGTTACAGGAAACATTCAAAATGTCCTTCGTTAGCGAGGATACATACAGCCACTCTCAGTCGCATGGAATCCCTGATAAGCTGATGTAGCCCTGGAGAATGGCGTATTGTATCACAGCCGTCCACAATACGAGCACGAAGAGTCTCTACATTTGGTACCGGGGTTGCGTAGACAAGAGCTTTCAAATGCCCCCATAAATGAAAGTGAAGGCGGTTGAGATCAGGAGAGCGTGGAGGCCATGGAATTGGCCCACCTCTACCAATCCATCGGTCACCGAATCTGTTGTTGAGAGGCGTACGAACACTTCGACTGAAGTGTGCAGGAGCTCCATCGTGAATGAACCACATGTTTTGTCGTACTTGTAAAGGCACATGTTCTAGCAGCACAGCACCCGATGAAATCATGGCGGTGAATCGAGGAAGTAGAGTACATACTGGCTAAACTAAAATGAGCTCTAACATGGAAATTAAGCGTTTGCGGACACATGTCCACATAACATCCCTTCTTTATTTGTGTGTGAAGAATGTTTTCTGAAACTTTTTCCATACATTTTTGTAACTCCCTGTATAGGTGGAGCATAAAAGCATTAACTTTCGCAGGGCTACCACTATCAGCGTTCTCAAAATTCCTTTCTATTAATACTTAAAAGTATTAACAGCATTTTTCATCACTAAATCTACATCTACATCTACATCTATACTCCGCAAGCCACCCAACGGTGTGTGGCGGAGGGCACTTTACGTGCCACTGTCATTACCTCCCTTTCCTGGACCAGTCGTGTATGGTTCACGGGAAGAACTACTGTCTGAAAGCCTCCGTGCGGGCTCTAATCTCTCTAATTTTACATTCGTGAATTCCTCGGGAGGTATAAGTAGGGGGAAGCAATATATTCGATAACTCACCCAGAAACGCACCCTCTCGAAACCTGGCGAGAAAGCTACATCGCGATGCAGAGCGCCTCTCTTGCAGAGTCTGCCACTTGAGTTTGTTAAGCATCTCCGTAACGCAATCACGGTTACCAAATAACCCTGTGACGAAACGCACCGCTCTTCTTTGGATCTTCTGTATCTCCTCCGTCAACCCGATCTGGTACGGATCCCACACTGATGAGCAATACTCAAATATAGGTCGAACGAGTGTTTTGTAAGCCACCTCCTTTGTTGATGGACTACATTTTCTAAGGACTCCTAATGAATCTCAGCCTGGTACCCGCATTACCAACAATTAATTTTATATGATCATTCCACTTCAAATCGTTCCGCACGCATAGTCCCAGATATTTTACAGAAGTAACTGCTACCAGTGTTTGTTCCGCTATCATATAATCATTCAATAAAGGATCCTTCCTTCTATGTATTCGCAATACATTACATTTCTATGTTAAGGGTCAGTAGCCACTCCCTGCACTAAGTGCCTATCCGCTGCAGATCTTCCTGCATCTCGCTACAATTTTCTAATGCTGCAACTTCTCGGTATACTACAGCATCATCCGCGAAAAGCGGCATGGAACTTCCGACACTGTCTACTAGGTCACTTATATATATTGTGAAAAGCAATGGTCCCATAACACTCCCCTGTGGCACACCGGAGGTTACTTTAACGTCTGTAGACGTCTCTCCATCGATAACAGCATACTGTGTTCTGTTTGCTAAGAATTCTTCAATCCAGCCACACAGCTGGTCTGATATTGCGTAGCTCTTACTTCGTTTATCAGGCGACAGTGCGGAACAGTATCGAACGCCTTCCGGAAGTCAAGAAAAACAGCATCTACCTGGGAGCCTGTATCTAATATTTTCTGGGTCTCATGAACAAATAAGGAGAGTTGGGTGTCACACGATCGCCGGAATCCATGTTGATTCCTACAGAGTAGATTCTGGGTTTCCTAAAACGACATGATACTCGAGCAAAAATCATGTTCTAAAATTCTACAACAGATCGACGTCAGAGATATAGGGCTATAGTTTTGCGCATCTTCTCGACGACACTTCTTGAAGACTGGGACTACCTGTGCTCTTTTCCAATCATTTGGAACCTTCCGTTCCTGTAGAGACTTGCGGTACACGGCTGTTAGAAGGGGGCAATTTCTTTCGTGTACTCTTTGTAGAATCGAATTGGTATCCCGTCAGGTCCAGTGGACTTTCCTCTGTTGAGTGATTCCAGTTTCTCTTCTATTCCTAGGACACTTATTTAGATGAAACTTCCTGGCAGATTTAAATTGTGTGCCCGACCGAGAATCGAACTCGCGGCCTTTGCCTTTCGCGGGCAATTGCTCTACCAACTGAGCTACCGAAGCACGACTCACGACCGGTAATCACAGCTTTACTTCTGCCAGATGTGCGGTTGTGAGAGGATTTAGAGAAGGAACTGCAGTGCGGTCTTCCTCTGTGAAACAGCTTTGGAAAAAGGTGTTTAGTATTTCAGCTTTACGCGTGTCATCCTCTGTTTCAATGCCATCATCATCCCGGAGTGTCTGGATATGCTGTTTCGAGCCACTTACTGATTTAACGTAAGACCGGAAGTTCCTAGGATCTCCTGTCAAGTCAGTACATTGAATTTTACTTTCGAATTCACTGAACGATTCACGCATTGCCCTCCTTACTCTAACTTGGACATCGTTTAGCTTCTGTTTGTCTGAGAGGTTTTGGCTGCGTTTAAACTTGGAGTGAAGCTCTCTTTGCTTTCGCTGTAGTTTCCTAACTTTGTTGTTGTACCACATTGGGTTTTTCCCGTCCCTCACAGTTTTACTCGGCACGTACCTGTCTAAAACACATTTTACGATTGCCTTGAACTTTTTCCATAAACACCCAACATTGTCAGTGTCGGAACAGAAATTTTCGTTTTGATCTGTTAGGTAGTCTGAAATCTGCCTTCTATTACTCTTGGTAAACAGATAAACCTTCCTCCCTTTTTTTATATTCCTATTAACTTCCATATTCAGGGATGCTGCAACGGCCTTATGATCATTGATTCCCAGTTCTGCACATACAGAGTCGAAAAGTTCGGGTCTGTTTGTTATTAGTAGGTCCAAGATGTTATCTCCACGGGTCGGTTCTCTGTTTAATTGCTCGAGGTAATTTTCGGATAGTGCACTCGATGCTCTGTGACTACCACCCGTCCTAAACATCTGAGTGTCCCAGTCTATATCTCGTAAATTGAAATCTCCACATAAGACTATAACATGCTGAGAAAATTTATGTGAAATGTATTCCAAATTTTCTCTCAGTTGTTCTGCCACTAATGCTGCTGAGTCGGGAGGTCCGTAAAAGGAGACAATTATTAACCTATCTCGGTTGTTGAGTGTAACCTCCACCCATAATCATTCACAGGAACTATCCACTTCCACCTCATTACAGGATAAACTACTACTAACAGCGACGAACACTCCACCACCGGTTGCATGCAATCCATCCTTTCTAAACACCGTCTGTACCTTTGTAAAAATTTCGTAAGAATTTATCTCTGACTTCAGCCAGCTTTCTGTACCTATAACGATTTCAGCTTTGGTGCTTTCTATCAGCGCTTGAAGTTCCGGTACTTTACCAATGCAGCTTCGACAGTTTACAATTACAATACCGATTTCTGCTTGGTCCCCGCATGTCCTGACTTTGCCCCGCACGCTTTGAGGCTCTTGCCCTTTCTGTACTTGCCCGAGGCCATCTAACCTAAAAAATCGCCCAGCCCACGCCTCACAACCCCTGCTACCCGTGTAGCAGCTTGTTTCATGTAGTGGACTCCTGACCTATCCAGCGGAACCCGAAACCCCACCACTCTATGGCGCAAGTCGAGGAATCTGCAGCCCACACGGTCGCAGAACCGTCTCAACCTCTGATTCAGACCCTCTACTCGGCTCTGTACTAAAGGTCCGCTGTCAGTCCTGTCGACGATGCTGCAGATGGTGAGCTCTGCTTTCATCCCGCTAGCGGGATTGGCAGTCTTCACCAAATCAGATAGCCGCCGGAAGCCAGAGAGGATTTCCTCCGATCCATAGCGACACACATCATTGGTGCCGACATGCGCGACCACCTGTAGATTGGTGCACCCTGTACCCTTCAAGGCAACCGGAAGTACCCTTTCCACATCTGGAATGACTCCCCCCGGTATGCACATTGGTTTTCTTCCCCTCTTTTCCTGCCATATCCCTAAGGGGCCCCATTATGCGCCTGACGTTGGAGCTCCCAACTACCAGTAAGCCCACCCTCTGCGACCGCCCGGATCTTGCAGACTGAGGGGCAACCTCTGGAACAGGACAAGCAGCCATGTCAGGCCTAAGATCAGTATCACCCTGAGACAGAGCCTGTAACCGGTTCGTCAGACAAACTGGAGATGCCTTCCGTTCAGCCCTCCGGAATGTCTTTCGCTTCCTGCCACATCTTGAGACAACATTCCACTCTACCACAGGTGAGGGATCAGCCTCATTGCGGGCAGTATCCCGGGCAACCACAGTCCTAGTCCGATCGGGGGATGCGTGGGACGAGCTGGCCGTCCCCGACCAACCCCCATCCGGACCCCCACAGTGATGCCCACTGGCAACAGCCTCAAGCTGTGTGACAGAAGCCTACACTGCCTGAAGCTGGGAGCGAAGGGATGCCAACTCAGCCTGCATCCGAACACAGCAGTTGCAGTCCCTATCCATGCTAAAAACTGTTGTGCAAAGAACGTCTGAACTAATCTAGAGAGAGCGCAAACAAATCAACACAAAATGTAAACGGTTATTAAAATACAAGATTGCCTAGTGAATGCAGTAATTCTGCTACTTGCGCGCTGCTGACACACTGCTCGGCGGCGGAAGGAGACTACGCGATTTTACACTTCTCAGGTACTAAAACGCTATGCTACAAGTCTCAAATATTATAATACACCCGAAATTTATTAATTAAACAATGCAAGTACCAAAAACACACAACGAAATTAAGAATTAAACTATGTAACGAATGAGGGAGCTAGGAGTATACGACTTGCTGCTGCAGCTGCTTATCCAACGGCGGCAGGGAGAACACTAATAACTAAACTAAATCTGTAAAAAGTACGTAAAAACCTCGAACTTCGGCTAACGCTCCTATAACACAGGTACAGCTTCGTCTTACTATTAGTCTGTGACGTCACCAGAGCATCAGCCAGTAACGGAGCGCTTTAGATCACGAGACCATATCTTGATCTCTAACGATGTCTAAGCTTTAATTACATAAACAAAACATATGTCTTCTGAGAATATTGAACGTAAATGCTATTTAAATGAATCTGAATGAAAACAATCTTAAGAATATTTCTAACAGAGGTAAATAGGCTATCATTTGGAATATCTGTAATTTGTGTTTGAGATACTTTTGTAATTGTTAGGGTCTTCTTATATTTTACAGTTATTTTTCAACCGTACTCACAGTTTCATTTTTCGAGAAGCAATTTCATTAAAGCCAAAACCTCGTCTATCATTCTTAGTAAATATTAGTGAATATTGCACCTTGCCCCATACAAAGCCGCAAATTGTTTCCGAGAAGCAAAAAACACAATTTGTAGCCAATAGTTAATTTTTTCTTTAGCTGCTGCGTCTGCTGGTGTCCATCTTCTTTCAGGTTCGTCAGTACACCAGACATACGAATAGAAGTGTAATTGGAGCAGACATGTGTAGCAAAGCCCATAGGTTATCTGGTAGGACAGTAAGGAACACTTACTGGACTTGTCGAAGATAATGGTCAGCACATTGTGTACAGAATTTGGTCCGTAGCTACACAAATAAAATGTAAAGAACATCACTAGAAAGGAGAATAACTACTTGTGTAATACCTTAATTTGTAACGACACATTAGTGGAAGTACTTGCAAGAACTCTCCCATTAGTGTTGCGGCAACACCTGTCCAGACGTCGCTACCCATTGAGAAATAGGCAGACGCGCTGCCTGTGAAATCCTTCTGGCAGCTGGCACAGCATCGTGCAAGAGTCAAGCCCGCCGCGCAGCACTGATGAACTGCGTTTCCACACGTTGTGGCCAAATGTCCGGCTGCAATGGTTGATCGAAGATGGGACCGTGTCAGATCAAGGCTGGCTAGAGTGACAATAAATACTCGCCGCTCAGCCCTTAATAGCTCCTTGTCGTTGAGTAAAGGCGACACAATGTCATTCGCCACATTAGCCGACTGTCCCACGTAGGCCTAGCAGATTCAATAACTTCTAGCGTGAATCTACTCTGCTGTTAGGTATTGATAGTTCCGGGTCTCTCCCTAGCGTCACCTGGGGAAGACCACCTCCAGGGTATCTTAAGCCTAAAAGATTATTCTTTTAATTATAACTCTGAAGGTACACAAGCTGCGACTTTGTCGCGAATAAAACAGTGACCCGTATATACAATTAGTTTCCCTTAGTTTACGTCTATAGTCACAAACTTTCTGTTAACAGATCACCGGTTTCGGTCTATAACGATGGTCATTATAGACCGAACCCTGTACTCTGTTAATAACAAAAAGTTTGTGAGAACAGACGTAAATTGAAGGAAACTCTGAAGGTTATTAGAGCACCAGGGTTCGGCCCCTGAATGTCTGTGCGTTAGCGTGCGTACCCAACTACAGGGTATGACTGGCGAGCCAGTACACGCCTGCCACCTGCTGGAGTCCTCGAGGCCCTTGCAGCTGTTGCTTTTTCACTGTGATAGCACTCAGCCATCCCTTCTTTCTTGCTCTAAACTCCCTGCGAATATTTCGCAGAATAAAGAATGTTGTTGCTAATTGTGATCTTCTGATACCGCGCTCGCTTCTGTACTCGTATAACGCTAACCACCGTCCTGCACAAGCAATCCAGAGCAGAAACATCCTAGTTGAGCCATGCTGCGAGGAATCTATATCTCGTGGTACAATGTGACGTGTAGCAATATAGTGCCTGAGAAGAATGTAGCCTGTATACTAATTGCACTACATTGTTTAGTAATAGTTTCTCTAATATCAAAATGTCGGGGGAAAGTGAAACGAAATACAATCTTAGAATCAGAGACGTGGAGCAGCTTGAGGGTAATGAAACTGTAAGCGTGAGTGAAGCACAGGGATGATCAGAAACATCTGATGTAGAAACAAAAGTTTTCCAAGAAAACATAATTTCAAATAATATCAATAGTTTAAGGAGGTGGAATCTGGTGTAGATGACGTGAATGTTAATAATAAATTAAATAAGATGAATGGTGAACCTAGAGGTAATGACTCCGGCACTGCCATAGGTAATAAATCAACAAATAGAGCAAGTAGATTAAGCTATGAAACAGCATGAGCTGATACATTGCATATACGGGATAATAATGCAGGTATTGATGGAATATTAATGGAGTTAGTATTGAACTACAATAAAAAATAGAACTGGGGCATAAAGAATTAGAACAGGGGCATAAAGAATTAACAAAGGATTCTAATTAATTAAAGGTAAGGCAAATATTACTTGCTGATAAAATAGAAGCAAGAAATGAGGAGTTAGCAAAAATAAATCGTAATTTTAAAAAATTTAAAGAAAATATTTGATTCTTATGAAACTAGAATAGGGGCTTGGGATGAAAGAATTGAACATGAGAGTAAAGAATGGGATAAAAAATTTGGTAAGTGTAAGGAAGAGGTTAATAGTAAGATTGTTAATGAATCTGTGAAATTAAATAATCTGATGCCAGCTCAATATACTTCCGCATGTCAGTTAGGGGCGAAGTCATTACATTAAGTAATGATCAGAGTAAAGTAAACAAGACTTGCAAAAACACACATGAAAGGCGAAACAAACAATTTGTAGACTTAGAGATCGAAAATGCAGTCCTTAGCTGTAAAGTATCACGAATAGCAACTGTTTGTAATGGTAATACAAATACGATTCAAGGTCGTGTGAGAGAAATAGAACAAAAGGTAGAAAACGTACCTTAACTATGTGACGTGAGTAAAAATATGGATTATATGGAAGTTGCCTTAGCACAGGAACTCGAAACTTTGGTTGAATAGTCAAAACGTAAGTGTGGTGTTCATATTAGTGAAGTAGTCAGTAATGCTAATGTTTCCACAATTCATAACTTTTCTAGCAAATGTAGTATACTGCCTGTTGAAGTCAATCATAAGTTTGAGGGCATATGTTATGGTTATAATCACAGAGTTGTAGCCAGATTAAAATTTGGCACACAAGGAAAAAATGGGTCACGTTCGTCCAATACCCAACAGAAAATGTAAACTTCAGCAGGTGGGGATTTTTGAGCTGTATTGATATTTTCTTCTGTTGTTGGAGAAGTCTCATTGTTGGCATTGTTAAATGAAATGTCATTTTGGATCTTTCTTATGTACTGTTGAAGCCAACGTGGAGCAGATTTGACATTAGCTGCTGCGCTTTGTGCCATGGTGGAACTGAATTTCGTGCCATGATATTTGCTAACACAGAGCAACCTGAGAATTTCTTCAGTGCTTTGTGGTGTGAAAGATCCAACTTAGGTCACTGTGTCAAGTTGCAGTGGTAAGTATAGAAAAAGACAAAGCCATGTAGACAAGCTGGACTAACTAGAAAGCTAAGAACAATGTCACATGAAATAGCAGAGCATTGTAATTGCAAGAAAAATTGTACTGATTTGCTAACTGATGCAGAGAAGTCTACATTAATATCTAACTTCGATTTCCTGAAGGACTGGAATGAGCAAAGTTGTTACCTGACAAGACTGATTTCTGTAGACAACTACAACGCCAAAGGCCCTGTAGAGATACAACAGTAGCAACTTTGCGTGATTATACATTTCATTATAACGTCAGAATAATGAGAGGCAATACTGTGACAGATTTGTCTGTTTGTCAAAAGGCCTTTGTATCGCTGCATAGTATTTTAAAGGAGAGATTAGAAACTAACAGGAATTCCTTAAATAATGAGGGTATGGCGTCAGCTGATAAACGAGGGAAGCAGAGAAACCAAGTTCATAAACTTTCAACAGAAACAGAGCAAAACATGTGCGCTCACATCAAGTCATTTAAAGGGTGGTCACGTCATTCCAGTACACACAAACTATAAAAACTGTATTTGCCTGAAGAACTCACAATTAAGATGTTCACGATCTTTCAAGACACACTTTGTACTTGTACTGTATCATATGAAACTTGCTGTAAAGTATTAAAAAAATTATATCTCATTCGGTTTTCCTCGTAGTGATACAAGCATTACTAGTGATAAGGTTTCTGTAACTTTCAAAGCTCTAGAGATCGAAAGGTAAGAACAGACGTTCAAAGTAGAGAGAGAGAGAGAGAAGATTGAATATGTACTGCACCGCCATAAAGCTAATGCATTCTTTCAGCGTAAAAGACAGTCTCGATAAAGAAGCAGACAATTTACAAACATATAATCGATTTGTATGGATTTCCAATGAAATCTTCCATGTCGAAACGACAGCGGCTAAGTTGTCTATTATAAGCGACCGCTTTCTCTATACCTGTTTAACACAGCAACACTTAGACAGTAATGCAGTGTTTTATGTTTTCCTGAAACTATAGGGAAGAAAGGTTCAATTGAAATAGTTTCTTCCCTGAATCATTATGTTACATCGTTTCTGAATTCTGATGTTAAAAAATCTGAAAATCTTCTGTGACTCAAGTGGTAGTCAAAATAAGAACCACACCCATTTCTGGTTCATCCATTATCTTGCCCATGATGCAAAGCGATTTGACATTCCCAGTAAGAGGACATTCATACCTGGAATGTGCCAAATACATGGGCCTCATCAAAAGTAGAACAAAAGCTGAGATCTCAAAGAACTGGTCAGACACAATTAATGATGTGCATGTGAAACCCACTCCATTTCTGGTTGTTGAAGTTGATGGCTCAATGATACATTACTGGACTGATTTATTGTACCTAAGACCGACCAAAATGTCCATAGCCATAGCGAATTGTTAAGGAGATGAAGATACAATGTCACCATCCAAGGCCTGTCATTCATCATGACACAACGAGCCTTGGACCACATACGTTTTTACTGCTCCTGCTGCACGAATGGAAGAGGAACCAGGGCATGCAGAAGGAGAGTTTTTGTACCCGCCACCTTATTACGAAGGTAGGCTGGTAAAGATTTTAGTCACAGTAATTCAATGAAACTAGATCATATCAGTATGTGAAATAGGACATCCTGCATTATCATAACAAACGTATAGAGACACTATGTTAATAAGAGGTCGCATGTCCTTTTTTTCAGGACTGTTACTTATCACCAAGGAAAAGGATCGTGATGTGCAAGAACGAAAGGTGTTCTGTGACACAGTGCCTGAAGAGAACTACACAAATATTCTTTCTGACAGTGCATTTACAAATATGCTGTGTGTTACTTGTTTTTATAACTAAAACTTGAGAAACGAAGAATGTGGGTTGTAAAAGCTTTGATTTATGCTAATAACTGATATTATGCCGTATTAACTATATTATTAATGTATGTGTAGTAACCATTTATTGAATAATTGTTGGTAGTTGTATACAAGGTGATTTAAAGATATAAAAGTAGAATGGCCTTATTAAACATTATAATTAACATGTGTTCAATTAAAATAAAAACAGAATGTTGATAAACAGTAATATTGTTCCTAAAACCTGATTACTCATGAACATCATGTACAATAATGACCACACACAAAGAAGACAAGATCTTTGTCAAAGGCGTTGTAGGGAAGTTTCATAGCGAAGCATCATGCCAATATTTCATTGCATTCTGACATTTACTGTCTAATTAGTGCATTGTACAGATGAATTAAAAAATGGATATTCAGATAAAAAGGCATACAGGGTTGAATTATTAACAATTTTTTTCCACATTTAAGGAATCCTAAAGAAAAGGTCGTTGAATGTACTGTATAAATTACACAAGAATGTTTCAATAACCAATGAAACTGTAACGTTTTAAACATTAAAATTGCTCTCTTCAAAATTCTATAAAATAGACTTAACCACTTCTTTCTGTGTGGTCTTCAACTGAAGTGCTTCGTAATCCTTCAGGTCGATGAGGTGCGCCTGGCAGACAAAGTACTTCTGCTGCACTAGTGAGACTGTTTTGTGCGTTCTGAAGGTCAGGTCACGCAACTCTGTTTTGGTCGTCCAGAGGGCCAGACGTGTAAGACTGTTTCGGGTGTTCTTCATAGCCAGACATGTATCTCTGTTTTGGAGCGGACATATCGCACTCTATAGCGAAAGTTATCAGAGAAGTTACCATACATTTAAGAAAGCTGTGTATAGTGTTGCAAAAGACTTAAAATGCATGAAGATTTAAATAATAATGCAACATAGAACATTAATGAGGAGTGTCGCCTACCATCATTGTCAGTACTACAGATGTACTCTGTAGATACAGAGACTAACCTCGGAAAGTGGAATTCCATAAGAAAACACAGTCACAAGTTCGATATGATAGCATAGCAGCCTGCGCCGATGAAATCCCATGACCGACGAGCTGTCTTCTGCGGTGGCGACAAAGCTTTAGAAGACGGCTGGTTAGTCTAAAGAATGGTTAGGGATTCTTATTCAAACTCTCTATATCTCTCCACCTTTCAGATTTTTTTTTCTGGTCATCAGTCTACTGATTGGTTTGATGCGGTCCGCCACGAATTCCTTTCCTGTGCTAACCTCTTCATCTCAGAGTGGCACTTGCAACCTACGTCCTCAATTATTTGCTCGACGTATTCCAATCTCTGTCTTCCTCTACAGTTTTTGTCCTCTACAGCTCCCTTTAGTACCATGGAAGTCATTCCCTCATGTCTTAGCAGATGTACTATCATCCTGTCCCTTCTCCTTATCAGTGTTTTCCACATATTCCTTTCCTCTCCGATTCTGCGTAGAACCTCCTCATTCCTTACCTTATCAGTCAACCAAATTTTTTACATTAGTCTATAGCACCACGTCTCAAACACTTCGATTCTCTTCTGTTCCGGTTTTCCCACAGTCCATGTTTCACTACCATAGAATGCTGTACTCCAGACGTACATCCTCAGAAATTTCTTCCTCAAATTAAGGCCGGTATTTGATATTAGTAGACTTCTCTTGGCCAGAAATGTCTTTTATGCCATAGCGATTCTGCTTTTGATTTCCTCCTTGCTCCGTCCGTCATTGGTTGTTTTACTGCCTAGCAGAATTCCTTAACTCCATTGACTTCGTGACCATCAATCCTGATGTTAAGTTTCTCGCTGTTCTCATTTCTACTACTTCTCATTACCTTCGTCTTTTTCCTATTTACTCTCAAACCATACTGTGTACTCATTAGACTGTTCATTCCGTTCAGCAGATCATTTAATTATTCTTCACTTTCACTCAGGATAGCAATGTCATCAGCGAATCGTATCACTGATGTCCTTTCACCTTGTATTTTAATTCCACTCCTGAACCTTTCTTTTATTTCCATCATTGCTTCCTCGATGTACAGATTGAAGAGTAGGGGCGAAAGGCTACAGCCTTGTCTTACTCCCGTCTTAATACGAGCACTTCGTTCTTGATCGTCCGCTGTTATTATTCCCTCTTGGTTGTTGTACACATTGTATATGACCTGTCTCTCCCTATAGCTTACCCCTACTTTTTTCAGAATCTGGAACAGCTTGCACCATTTTATATTGTATATACTTTTCCTAAAGCCAAACTGATCGTCACCTATCGTCATTCTCGATTTTCTTTTCCATTCTTCTGTATATTATTCTTGTAAGCAGCTTCGATGCATGAGCTGTTAGGCTGATTGTGCGATAATTCTCGCACTTGTCAGCTCTTGCCGTCTTCGGAATTGTGTGGATGATGCTTTTCCGAAAGTCAGATGGTATGTCGCCAGACTCATATATTGTACACACCAACGTGAATAGTCGTTTTGTTGCCACTTCCCCTGATGCCTTTAGAAATTCTTATGGAATGTTATCTATTCCTTCTGCCTTATTTGACCGTAAGTCTTCCAAAGCTCTTAAATTCTGCTTCTAATACTGTATCCCCTATCTCTTCTAAATCGACTCCAGTTTCTTCTTCTATCACATCAGAAAAATCTTCACCCTCATAGAGGCTTTCAATGTATTCTTTCCACCTATCTGCTCTCTCCTCTGCATTTAACAGTGCAATTCCCGTTGCACTCTTAATGTTGCCACCGTTGCTTTTAATGTCACCAAAGGTTGTTTTGACTTTGCTGTATGCTGAGTCTGTCCTTCCGACAATCATATCTTTTGCGATGTCTTCACATTTTTCCTGCAGCCATTTCGTCTTTTCTTCCCTGCACTACCTATTTATTTCATTCCTCAGCGACTTGTATTTCCGTATTCCTGATTTTCCCGGAACATATTTGTACTTCCACCTTTCATCAATCAACTGAAGTATTTCTTCTGTTACCCATGGTTTCTTCGCAGCTACCTTCTTTGTACCTATGTTTTCCTTCCCTAATTCTGTGATGGCCCTTTTTAGAGACGTCCATTCCTCTTCAACTGTGTTGCCTACTGCGCTATTCCTTATTGCTGTATCTATAGCGTTAGAGAACTTCAAACGTATCTCGTCATTCCTTAGAACCTCCGTATCCCACTTCTTAGCGTATTGAGTCTTTATGACTAATGTCTTGAATTTCAGCCTATTCTTCATCACTACTATATTGTGATCTGAGTCTGGGTACGCCTTACAATCCAGTATCTGATTTCGGAACCTCTTTGTGACCATGATGTAATCTAATTGAAATCTTCCCGTATCTCCCGGCCTTTTCCAAGTATACCTCCTCCTCTTGTGATTCTTGAACAGGGTATTCGCTATTACTAGCTGAAACTTGTTACAGAACTCAATTAGTCTTTCTCCTCTTTCATTCCTTGTCCCAAGCCCATATTCTCCTGTAACCTTATCTTTTACTCCTTCCCCTACAACTGCATTCCAGTCACACATGACTATCACACTTTCGCCCTCCTTTACATACTGCATTACCCTTTCAATATCATCATACACTTTATCAGTTCATCTTCAGCTTGCGACGTCGGCATGTATACCTGAACTATCGTTGTCGGTGTTGGTCTGCTCTCGAATCTGATTAGAACAACCCGGTCACTGAACTGTTCACAGTAACACACCCTCTGCCCTACCTTCCTATTTATAACGAATCCTACACCTGTTATACCACTTTCTGCTGCTGTTGATATTACCCGATACTCATCTGACCAGAAATCCTTGTTTTCCTTCCACTTCACTTCACTGACCCCTACTATATCTAGATTGAGCCTTTGCATTTCCCTTTTCAGATTTTCTAGTTTTCCTACCACGTTCAAGCTTCTATCATTCCACGCCCCGACTCGTAGAGCATTATCCTTTCGTTGATTTTCAACCTTTCTCTCATGGTAACCTCCCCCTTGGCAGTCCCCTCCAGAGATCCGAATGGGGGACTATTCCGGAATATTTTACCAATGGAGAGAACATCACGACACTTCTTCAACTACAGGCTACATGTCCTGTGGATACACGTTACTAGTCTTGAATGCAGTGGTTTCCATTGCCTTCTGCATCCTGATGTCGTTGCTCATTGCTGATTCTTCAGCCTTCAGGGGCAATTTCCCACCCCTAGGACAAGAGAGTGCCCTGAACCTCTATCCGCTCCTCCGCCCTCTTTGACCAGGCCGTTGGCAGAATGAGGGAGACTTCTTATGCCGGAAGTCTTCGGCCGCGAATGCTGATTATTTATAAAAATTTGGGCTGTGGCGGGGATCGAACCCAGGCCGAAGACGTTTTGATTATGAATCAAAGACGCTACCCCTAGACGTTATGATTATGAATCAAAGACGCTACCCCCAGACCACGGGTACTCTCACCTTTCAGATACGACTTCCAAAGGACACACATAACTTATACATGACATCCCTTGGTGGGAACATGTATTTAAAGAAGGGGCTACTATCCGTGAACGAGATCTGAGAAATGGGTGAGACGTGAAAATCACAGTGAGTACAGTTAATGCGACAATTATCATAAAACGCCCGAATCACTAGTGTGTGAACAGCGAAAAAGGAATGAAGCGACACTGTTTCAACACTGTTTCCTGTTTTAACTTTTGTCACTTTCATTGAATCGTTAAGCAGCAAATTTTATAATTGCCGCTAGTTAAACCATTTCGTGTAGTTGAAAGTGGAAACGCGGGAACGGAAATCTAAGTGTAAAGTTATGAGTGTGTGGTGCAAATGGAATACAATGTGTGTGCCCAGTCCAAAGTGATTTCGCTTTATTTCACCGCTACAAGAAACAACGCCTCAGGGAGCAGTTAGCAGAGCAGCGTAAAGCAGGCGAGGCGAATTACTTGGAGGCAACACCTGTCGCCACCACCAGCTGCAGTACGACGTCTGACAGTGGCGAACGGCCGTAATAGGTAACTGTGGCAGACTACAGCAGCCGAAGACACCCATCACGACAAAAACACTGCTGCGAGGGGCAGTGTAGCGCCGGAGAAAAATGTAGTGTGTACGCTAATTGCATTATTTCATAACAGTTCCTTTAATAACAAAATGTAGGGAGAAAGCGAAACGCAATACAATCTTAGAAGCAAAGACGCAGTGCAGCTTCAGGGTAATGAAACTCTAGAGGCAAGCCAAGCACAAGGAATGCCAGATGAAATTTATTATATAAGTTATGAGGAAGGTGTACAAAATGAAATGGATGACAGCGATTTACTAGAATCATCTGACGTAGAAACTGAAGTTTTCCAAGAAAACATTATTTCAAATATTAGCAATAGCGAATTTGAAGATGTAGATTCTGATGTAGGTGACACGAATGTTATTGGTAAGTTAAATAAGGTGAATTGTGATCTCAAAGATAATAACTCCGACACTGCCGTTGCTAATAAATCAGCAAATAGAGCAAGTAGATTAAGCTACGGGAGAGCATCACCTGATACGTTGCCTACACAGAATAATAATACAGATATGGTTGAAATATTGCTGGAATTATTACTGAACTACAATAAAATATAGAACTGGAGCATAAAGAATTAGAAAAGGGCGTAAAGAATTAGAACAGGGGCATAAAGAATTAACAAAGGATTCTAATAAATTAAAGGAAGGGCAAATATTACTTGCTGATAAAATAGAAGCAAGAAATGAGGAGATAGCAAAAATTAATCGTTAGTTTAAATATTTAGAGAGCATGTTTGATTCTCATGAAAGTAGAGTAGGGGACTGTGAGAAAAGAACTGAACACTAGAGTAAAGAAAGGGATCTAAAGATAGATAAGTGTCAGGAAGAGGTTAATAGTGATAACGAAGCAGTGAAGATAAATGGTCTCATGCAAGTTCAAGGTACGTTTCTGTGTCCGTTAGGGACGAGCCATTAAATTAAGTAATGATCAGAGTAAAGTAAGCAAGACTTGCTAAAACACCCAAGAAAGGTGAAACAATCAAGTCAGTCTTAAGGACGAAAATGCAGTCCTTTGCTGTAATGTATCACGAATAGAATCTGTTTGTAATGGTAATACAAATACGATTCAGGGTTGTTTGAGTGAAATAAAACATAATGTTAGAAACGTACCTCAAGTAAGTAAGATATGCTTTGCAGAGGGCAAGAAGAAAGTGGAGGCCTAATAAAATGTTGATTTTGTTCTATCAAAATACACAGAAAAATTAAGTGGACATTATGGGGTAAGGTAGTGCTAAAATGATTGTAAGAGAAAAGGATATGAAAGGTATTTACAGAAAACGTTACATCTACTATTGCGTCCTGGATTAATTATAGGTATTTGCAAGGAGTAATATAGGTAGATAAATGACAGTAGCAGAGAAAGTTACTGAAGACAGATTGACAGTTCGGTCATAGTATTGTGACAGTCGCCCATGTTCTGCGTCTAAATGCAATAACCACTCACAGACGGCAGGTGGCAGGACTAGCAATGGAGAGTGTATCAACACATTCTGGTATATGTGGACAACTGTGCAGTCGTCGTCGTAATGTGGAAACGGACTAATGTGTCTGACGTTTAAAACGGCATTATCATTGTCTTTCGGACCAACGGTGGAACCACTTTGGAAACAACTTAGTTTGTAAACAGTTCTCGAGCGGTCGAGGTTAAAGTAAACGATCTAGGGCAAAATGACGCTATCAAAAGCCGACTCTGAGGCAACTGTGATGCACCGTGAGTCATAGATGGCAGAGGCTGTGGAGACATGTACGGGCGAATTGACCGGCAACTACTGACAAACTGACCGCCCAGAGTAACCAAGGAGCTACCAACTGTGACTCTTGAGGGACCGTTCGCAGAATGTTTGTGCATATGGCCCAACAGGCGTCTAGTTCTTGCACTCATGCTGACTGCCATTCATCGGCAACGAAGGCTGGAATTAGCACATCAGTACCGCACGTGGACCTCCACTGAGTGTCGACAGATGATTTACGTTTCATGCTCATTAGAAAGATGGCCTCAGGTGTGTACTGCCCTACAGATGGTCATCGTTAAGGTCCAAGTCGGAGGAGGAGGCGCTATAGTCGGAGGAATGCTTCCTTGTTATTCCCTGGGTGTTATCTTCCTTCTAGAAGGTGCAGTGGGTCGCCACAAGTATACAAACATTCTTGAGCCCCGTGTCCACCCATACATACACTGAGTTATGCGTCAGAACGAAGGCATCTGTCAGAAGTAGAATACAATGTGTGACGAGGCTGGCAGAGTTCGTGCGTCTAGAGGTGCGCTGGAAACACAGCGCTGAGGAAAAAGCCTTTCTACCATTGTGCGTATGACATAATAGCGGAACACGTTAATTCTCATTGTGTGATTTCGTGGGTGTTATCGTATCCACTTTGTCATCGTTGTGTCATGAGTGATTCGCAATTGCAGATGTTTTCAGTGCGTGCAATCAGTGCCGGTCTGTGCTGTTATTGGCTATATGTCATTATAATGTAAATTTTCTTTGGTATTGTTACAGAATCTGATGATGGTCATTGTATGGCCGAAACAGGTTATGAATGTGTCATAAGAATGTGATTGCGTCTATAAATAAGCAAAAAATTTTCGCAAATTACATTAGTTAATCGTAAAATACTAGCACATGAGTACGAATTCGCAGTTGGCAACATGTGTACTGGTTGTAGAAATGTAAACTAAATGTATTGTGACAATTTCATTTCTTTAAATATCCTGTCATTGCGTTTAGATTACATTTTCCCCTTGAAAATTGTTGTTGCAGAGAGAAATTAATTTATTTTCACAACACTGAATGAAAATCTGAGGGCCGCTCTTCCTGGTCTATCGCTATTACTTTAAGCAAGCGTAATATTAGCATTGTAAACTGATACTAGACTAATAGTATGCATTAGTAGCCATTGTAAGACGACCGTGCTACTTCACAGAAAAGCCTATCAGAGCAGCGGTGGCTTTCAGTTCATGGATCTGTGTGTCTGCAACCCAGCTTTTAGAGAAGCTCTGCCCATTGGTGTCATTGTGTCCAGCTGACAGCAGTAAACTTCAGTCGAAATACCGTGTTTAAACCCGTTATCCATCGAGACATCAGAGCACCGAATTCGTAGGAAATGCGGTATTTCCGCGTAGCAGCTAGCTCCATCTTCTACAATGGCGATCGTGACACTCAGTCACAATCATGGAATAACAAACATCACTGCGAGACGTTTCGTCAGCGTACAAGGTCACGTTTGCTGCCCTAGAGGAGGTCTACTGGTTGGCACCGGTGTGTGAAACTTCGATACTCTGCAGCGTCGTGGGATGACGTTTCCGGAAACTGGTTCCTATCCTCGATTTGTTCCTGAAGACAGCGTGCACAGTCCCCCAAAGTTTCTCGCAATGTATATGGCAAGCCTTGATATGTGTTGCGTAAACGTACATGGTATGATAATTAATATCTATTCACTGCAACTTAATTTTTTATAGGACACATGTAATTCAGATCAATAATACTGATAGTGTGTTGGGTTCGCAACTCCAACTAATATTCAGTTTTTATTTCAGTGAACTAAACAATTATATTACCTGCTTAGTCGGAATCATTTGTCTTTCGTAGTGCTGTTTCTTTGTCGTTGTGGGTGACTGAGTTGTCTTGGCGTTCTTCCTGTGTTTTTACGTTTTGAGTGGTAGCCATTGTTATGTTGTGTTTTGATGACGAAATTACCTCGCCATCAAGGCTTACACAAGGATCACTTCTAGTTTTCACATTTAAGTAACCTTGTCGGAATTATTAATTTCGTGGCTCATTTTAACTTTCAGCCATCTAACCGTTCTCCTCACTACAGCTGATGCGCTACGATCGTGGCAAAGGGCGCTCGTTTCTCTGGGTTTGCGAGTGGAAGTGGATCTGTACCGATGGACTAGCTACAGTTGTTGCTTCCAGAAGAGACAGGGAGCCACAGTGGATATTAGAGACAAAATTGACGTAAATTAGTGGCAAATTGCGGCGTACACACACTTTCTTCAATATTTAAACTTCGCTACAGACATTCGGATTTAAGTTAGGACATGTTCAAAATGCCTGCCATCTTTGGCGATGATGTGGTGCAGCCGAATATTCTGCATGACCCACTGAAGTCTCGGAATATCGATGCTGTCGAAGACATCCTGAATGGCTGATTTTAGCTCAGCAGTGATTTTGGGTTTATTGTTGTACAACTTATCTTTCACATAGCCCCACAAAAAGAGGTCGCATGTGTTCAGATTCGGAGGATATGGCTGCCAATCGAGACTCATGCCCATGGGCACTAGGTACCACAGAGCGAGAATGCGGTCTCCAAAATGCACCTCCAGGACATCAGAGATTCTCCTGCTTCGATGGGGTCTGGTTCCGTCTCGCATGAACCACATCTTGTCGATATCAGAGTCACTTTCAGTAATGAGGATGAAATCATCTTCCAGAACCTTCACATACCGTTCGGTTGTCACCGAGCCATCAAGGAATATGGCACCGATGATTCCGTGACTGGACATTGCACAGTACACAGTCACCCGTTGACGTTGACGGTGAAGAGACTTCTCGATCACGAAATGCGGATTTTCTGTCCCCCAAATGCGCCGATATTTCTTATTCAGGAACACACCGAAATGAATGTGGCCTTCGTTGCTAAACCAAACTAAAGGCGCACACTAATTCCCATCATACTCCGCTGCCAACAGAGCAATTTGAACGTCCTAAAGCAAACCGTTCAGAAGTTTTGAAGATTTTATTTCATTTACTTCAATAATTTCCACCCGGCATTAGCGTGGCAGAGGAGTGAGGCAGTTGAACTGCAGGATGGCCCAGACTAGGTGTGATTTGCTGTCAACACGAGGCATCGTTCTGCCTGCAACGGTGGATGGCTTTTGTCTCCGTACGTCCAGAGGACATTGTGTAGCTGGGAGCGAGCAGTGCTAGCGGGAAACTGTTTTCCACTACAATGTTTGTTTCCGTATTCCACTTGTTTGCGTATTAACTCTTTCTGACTAATCTCTTGAAGTTCAGCATATTTTCATCACTACTATATTGTGATCAGAGTCTATATCTGCTCCTGGATACGAATTATAATCCAGTATCTGATTTCGGAATCTATGCCTTACCATGATGTAATGTCATTAAAATCTTTCCATATTTCCTGGTCTTTTTCATGTATACCTCCTACTCTTGTGATTTTTGAAAAGAGTATTCACTATCACTATCTGAAGTTCATTACAGAGTTGAATTAGTTAGTCTTTCTCCTCTCTCATTCCTTCTCCTCTCTCATTCCTTCTCTTCTACTTCATTCGCTACCACAGCAGTGCCCCATAACTATCAGCTTTTCATCTCCCTTTCCGTACTCTGTTATCCTTTTCAATATCCTCATACACTTTCTTTGTTTCTTCATCTTTGGTCTGCGACGACGGCATGTATACCTCAACAATCGTTTTTGGTGTTGGTTTGCTGTTGATTCTGGTAAGAACAACCCTATCACTGAAGAGTTCATGGTAGCTCACTCTCTTTCCTATTCATAACGATACATACTCCTGTTATAACATTTTCCGCAGCTGTTGATATTAGCCAATACTCATCTCACCAGAATTCTTTGTCTTCTTTCCATTTCACGTCACTGACCTCTACTATATCTGCACTGAGGCTTTGCATTTATATTTTCAGATTTTCTAGCTTCCCTACCACGCTGCAGTCTCTGGCATTATACTCCCCGACTCGTAGAACTTTATTCTATCATTGTTCATTCATGCTTTTTCTCATGGCCACCTCCCACTTCGTAGTCCCCTCCCGGAGATCTGAATGGGAGACTATTCCTGAATTCGTGCCAATTGAGAGATCATTATAACACATTTTCAATTACAGGCCACCTGTACTGTGGAAGCACTTTATGTGTCTTTAGTGCAGTGGTTTCCAATGCCTTCTGCATTCTCATGTCGTTGATCATTGCTGATTCTCCCTGCTTTAAGAGAAGTTCCTCACTCCAAGGACAAGGAAGTGCTCTGAAGCTATGTCCGCTCCTCCACATTCTTTGACAATGACGTTGGCAGAATGAGGGTGACTTCTTATGTCGGAGATCTTCGTCTGCCAATGCTGATTATTAATGTAAATATAAATTGTCAAGGGTTTCGTACCCTGGACCGAGGACGTTTTCATTTTTATTAACACACGCTATCCCTCGACCATGCTACAAACCCGCCTGATTATCGCCCGAAAAGAGGCGAATTCTTCACTCCGCCCTGCAGGGTGGCTTAATAACGTCCTGTGCCTTGAGTCAGAAAATGGATTTGCGTCGAAGTATTAAGACGTACAGTACGACTACCGCTGGAGCACAACGGGCTGTGTGCACACAGCGAACATCGCCACTGCCTCTCCTGACGCAGTAATGTAGAGGGATGCGTCAACAGTGGAGAGATCAGCTACAGCAGTGGACACATGAGTAGCACAAAGCTGTCTTTCCAGACAATTCCTGGTTCTATAGACAGCGTTGTCAGTGACTTATCGGTGTTTGCAAGCCAGAGGAGAGCGAACCCTGTCGGACTGCATTCATTAACATTATAAAGCCCCTGCAGCAAGACTGGTGATACTAGGACAACTTTAGATACACACATAGCCAATACGTTGGAAGGCAACGGATTCATTTTGGACGTGTTAATTCACATGGCTGTGACCTCGTCTGAGAAACGTAAATGTCGTGTGACTAGAGCCTTCCGTCGGGTAGACTGTTCTTAAGGTGTCAGTCTTTCGATTTGATACCACCTCGGCGACTTGCGCATCGATGGCTATGAAACGATGGTGATTAGGGCAACACAACACTTAGTCTCTGAGCGGAGAAAATTTTCGACCCAGTCGGGAATCGAACCACGGCCCTTAGGATTGACATTGTCGCGGTGACCAGTCAGCTACCGGGGGCGGACACCGCATCTGATGTCGAACTAGGTACTCAAGACCAATTCTTGCCCGTTCAGTCCTGATCACCTATATGCAGGGTGTGTTCCGCTGTTCCCCTGGGTAGCATGTTCTCCAATTCTCCGACCCTCTGACAACATCTGGTCACCGATCGTTGAAAAACTGGCACGGCACCATCCGCCAGTAACTATAATTGATGATCTCTGGCATAGATTTGAAGCTGCAAAGGAAGATTTACCCTTATATATCGCTGAAGGTTAGTTCTAAAAGTTGTTACGACAGAGGTGTCAGCTCGATGTATTACATTCCACATACAGTAAGCCACACAATCACCTGCAGATTTAATAAACTATTCTTCCTACGAAACCGTGTGCACAAAATAATATGTTGCAGATTTGGTGGCCACTAGTATAACTATTTCCGTAAGACAAGCTTTTAGTTTTCTACGAATTCAATCCGAACTGCAAGTATTGTCAGATAGGTGATCAAATTCGTTACCATTCTCGAAATTATATTTTAAATATTCTGTAAGAACATGGTTTCCCTGTGGTCTGCGTAGTTTTGTTGAAAATGTGCACAGGGTTTTTGATTATTACACGTGGAAGACAATGTTAAAAGCTTCCAGACAACCGGTTGCAAACTGAATTTCTAATTCTTTAACTAGTTTCCAATGCCAACTAGGGGCGCCTTCTTCATAAGAAACTGTTACCTTACATGAGGTTAAAGGGAAAATATGAGCTACATCGCTCTACTTGAAATCTAATTAAAGATTTTTAACTTCTGTTTGCAACCTGCTTGCTGGAAGTTTGTAACATTGTAATTAATTGCGGTTACTGAGTACAACCGTGTTCAAAACATTAACATGTGGAAGAACAAAACACCACGAAATAATCCTAATAAACGTAGCCCACAAATCAGAGGTTTCAGCGACACGTCTTGTTACAACTGAGTATATGGTCACCTTACACTGAGATGACATAGGTCATGGAATATCGTATCGGACCTCCTTTCTCACAGCATAGTGCAACAACTCGGTGTGCCTTGGACTCAACAAGACGTTGCAACTCCTCTGCCGAAATACGAACCATGCTGCGTCTAGCCCGCATCTCGTGGTCGTGAGGTAGAGTTCTCGCTTCCCGCGCCCGGGTTCCCGGGTTCGATTCCCGGCGGGGTCAGTGATTTTCTCTGCCTCGTGATGGCTGGGTGTTGTGTGTTGTCCTTAGGTTAGTTAGGTTTAAGTAGTTCTAGGTTCTAGGGGACTGATGACCATAGATGTTAAGTCCCATAGTGCTCAGAGCCATTTGGACCATGCTGCGTCTACAGCCGTCCATAATTGCGAAGGTGCAGGATTCTGTGCACGAAATGATCTCTCGACTACGTTCCATAACTGTTAAAGTGGGTCTCATGTCGGGAAATCAGAGTGACCAAATCATTCGCCCGAATTGTCCTGAGCGTTCTTTAAACCATCCGTGGGCTATTGTGGCCGGTGCCAAGTCGCATTTAAACCCAACAAAATTGCCGTCGTTGTTGGGAACATGAATCCTATGAATCCCTTTAAATGATCTCCAAGTAATCGAATATAATCGAGGACCAGGTCCATTCCATGTAAACACTGCCTACACCATTACGGTGATAGTCGCAGGTTCGAATCCTGCCTCGGACATGGATGTGTGTGATGTCCTTAGGTTAGTTAGTTAGGCAGATGATGCCGTAATTTACCGTCTAGTAAGGTCATCCGAAGACCAGTATCAGTTGCAAAGCGATTTAGAAAAGATTGCTGTATGGTGTGTCAGGTGGCAGTTGACGCTAAATAACGAAAAGTGTGAGATGATCCACATGAGTTCCAAAAGAAATCCGTTGGAATTCGATTACTCGATAAATAGTACAATTCTCAAGACTGTCAATTCAACTAAGTACCTGGGTATTAAAATTACGAACAACTTCAGTTGGAAGGACCACATAGATAATATTGTCGGGAAGGCGAGCCACAGGTTGCGTTTCATTGGCAGGACACTTAGAAGATGCAACAAGTCCACTAAAGAGACAGCTTACACTACACTCGTTCGTCCTCTGTTAGAATATTGCTGCGCGGTGTAGGATCCTTACCAGGTGGGATTGACGGAGGGCATCGAAAGGGTGCAAAAAAGGGCAGCTCGTTTTGTATTATCACGTTATAGGGGAGAGAGTGTAGCAGATATGATACACGAGTTGGGATGGAAGTCATTACAGCATAGACGTTTTTCGTCGCGGCGAGACCTTTTTACGAAATTTCAGTCACCAACTTTCTCTTCCGAATGCGAAAATATTTTGTTGAGCACAACCTACACAGGTAGGAATGATCATCAAAATAAAATAAGAGAAATCAGAGCTCGAACAGAAAGGTTTAGGTGTTCGTTTTTCCCGCTCGCTGTTCGGGAGTGGAATAGTAGAGAGATAGTATGATTGTGGTTCGATGAACCCTCTCCCAAGCACTTAAATGTGAATTGCAGAGTAGTCATGTAGATGTAGATGTAATTAGTTCCAAGTTCTAGGCGACTGATGACCTTAGAAGGTAAGTCGCATTGTGCTCAGAGCCATTATGGAGATACCACCATGTTACTAAGTGCGTTGTTGACAACTTGGATGTATGAATTCATTGGGTCTGCGCACCCTCGAAATATACCGACAGCTCTTGCAAACTGTAATCGAGACCCACCTGATCAGGTCACGATTTTCCAGTCGTCTACGGGCCAACCTAGACGGTTACGAGCCCAGGAGAGGTGCTGATTTTGGTGTCGTGCTATTAGAAAAGACATTAGCTTCGATCGTCTGCTGCCATAGCCGATTAATGCCAAATATCGCTGCATTTTCCTAACAGACACGTTCGTCGATCGTCCCACATTAATTTCTACGGTTATTTCACTCAGTGCTGCATGTCTGTTAGCACTGACTACGCTACTGTCGGCCATTAAGTGAAAACTGACGGACACTGAGTTGTCCGTATTGAGGAGTAATGCCTGAAATTTGGTATTCTAGGCACATTATTGACACTCTGAAACTCGGAATATTGAATTCCGTAATGATGCGTGTCCCATGCATCTACCTCCAACTACCATTCCGCGTTAAAAGTCTGTTAATTCCCGTCTTCCGGCTATAACAGAATCGGAAACTTTTCACATGACTCACCAAAGAACAAATGACAGCTCCGCCAATGCTCTGCCCTTTTACACGTCGTGTACGCGATGCTACCGCCATCAGTATATGTGATTATCACTATTCCACGACTTTCTCTCCTGAGTGTAATGTTGCCTCACAGAAACGAAACTGCACATGTGCACTTGAGGATGGACTTAATATAATGAGTTTTAATGAGTTTTCTACATGGCTTCCTTTCATTTGAAGACAGGCATCAGGAGGTCGTCTTATCTATATTCGTACACGTCAAAAAAATCTCATGCGTGTTCCGAAAGCTTTCACAACCATCCTCAATCAGTTCCCGGAGTTTATCGCCAATAGCACCAAGGCTGGAATACACAAAAGCGCTGAAATACGCCTACACAACCCAAGTCCAGCAGTGGTCTCATACCGGCGGAGGGGGCATCGTGTCTCTATCCACGACGGATAGTCTTGTTATGTAAATGCTCTTTACCAGTACTTTGGTATTATTTCGAAGAGAGTCACTCTCATAATCTTCCGTATAAAAAGATTATTTCAAAGCGACAGTCCGTATGGAAGCCCAAGTGACTTCGTCGTTTCCTGTGTTTTAACACACTCCACGTGTGTATGTATCGAGGAAATCATTGGTTCAATATCTGTCTTAACTGGTATTACCTGTTTGCTCCTTTCATTTAACACCATGTATAATAATTTTGAGGAAGGCGAGACGTTAATACTTATCAACCGAAAAAAGAAAGAAACATAGATGGTAGAAATTAAATAATTCAAGGAAAAATGTAAATTTATATTTAACAGTTCTTTTTGGAACTATATTTGACATCTGTTTTCTCTAACAGTAACTCCAGGCTGCTTAAATAGCAGCACATAGGCCACAGTTCGGGAGAAGCTGTTATCTCTTTCGTGGTTGATGGGATACCTAAGTCCAACTGAAAGTAATACGCAGTTGGGAGAGTCGGAACGTCTATATCTAATATCTGCCTAGTGCTAACATGTAGCGAGATGCATTTGAGACTTGGAAAAAAATGATACTGACCATGGGGTGGATATATAGGAGGATATGAGCGATAAAATGGTTCGGAGTGCGTTTCTAGTGTGTCTGTTTCACTAACATCAAATCAAATCATCATCTTCTCGATTCCCAGATTGTCTGAAATAACTAATAGTGTTATTGTGTACATCACTGACATTGTTTTGAAAGATTACTGTGCACCTACGTCATTATGCTGGACTGTACACAGTAGGGCGTATATGCTCTAGAAAACTTCATACAATGCAATTGCCATTGTCATGAAATCGTTCTAAAATTAGAAATGTAACTCTGAAGATCTTAGGTTCACGCGGAAAATTGTATCTAGTTAGAGCCATAGGACAGATGGGTCCCACATTACCAATTTTCAAACTGCGTTAGCTTAAAATATTTTTCTTAGTTGGAAGTAACCCTCCATTTGCCCTAAACCATCAGAAATTGCGTAGTTCACCAACTTAGTCCGTAGAGGACGGTATAAGAGGCGCACGCTATGACTGGCCGTGGCCTTACACCTGAGTTGCAAAAATTAAGACAATCCGTCTTTGTACTATCTTAGTGAGTCATCCTATAGGAATTATTTGTACCGAAAATCTCACGATCTACGTGTGCCACGCAGAAGCAGTATCAGCGTTTCCATGCTATTGTAGGTGATGAAGCGAGAAGCTATTTTATTCAGAATAACATTCGAAAGGGATATAATTATGATGAATTTATTTACTAAACGTCATAAACTGGTAATATCAACACACTTCATTATAAGCTAATCATTTCCTGGTTCATGGTATAGCGATAGAACTAGGGCGGAAGGAATTCTATCAGTGATACACGCTGTGCACCACAACATCGCTGTTTTCCCTACGTACCTTTGTGCTGACGTAGCAGGTGTTCTCGTCTGTAGCCACAGCGCCCCACACCGCCGCACCCGACAACACCGGATGGTCCTCCATCTCCGGCTTCTTCAGACAGCGTAGGAACTGTATACACTCTTCATTTCGACTATGTGCGGTCTTCGGTACCGCTTTACTCAATGATCGCTATACGATATCTGCAGACGCAATATAAAAGTGTAAAATAGGAAAATAAGTAAATGAATTATGGCCTGAACACAAGGAGTACTTTACATGGTATTTATGACAAAGGAAGAAAATTTTTTATCTGTTTTTCAAACATGTGCAGAGTAAATTTTAACCATGAATAGATTAATAACACAATTTCTTCGTAGATAACGCACTGAGTGCAGGAGAACACACAAGTTAATTCTCTTCATCGGGTACTCAATGTCAGATTTGACACAATAGTGGGACAGCTATCGACAGGGACTATTCAACTTCTGAGTGTAGATCCGGCATGGCCCGTGTTAGGTCGCAGCAAATGATGAAGCGATCAGCGTATAGTAGAACCGTGGACATCCAATAAATCACGCAGGATATTTCCGGAGGGCATTGAGGGCGCTGTATCGGGGGACGCACAGTGCAATTCGGCTTGGCCCTGCAGATAACGTCAATGCGTCAACAGCGCGTGACGTTACCGACCACGTGACGCTGGATGAACAAGAGACGCATGTACCTAATGAAATATAAGTGACACAGGTGGCGCCAGTAATGCGAGAGGACAACAAATTTTGCCACTGACAGATTTAGTGGCCGCGAAAGAGACCTACGAACGGTCTGTGGCAGAAATGGCGCTACTAATCCAGTTGTCACCTAGATTCGGAACCAGTTGTGCGATATTTTTTCTAAAGGATTCAGTAACGCAGTAATTTTAAGCAGAGACAGATGATCGATTAAATGTCATTCCATGTACACTGTTCAAATCTGACAAGTTATTTACACTGTGATGTATGTACATTACATACCCTGTTTTACAATGTAGGGAGAAAATTAAGCCTTAACTTCACAGGTAGTTTTTTTTAGCCTTTGTCCCAGATGCGAGCCGACAGACCGCTATACCTTAATAGCCATAGAAATTGCATTCGCCAACTTCAGTATACCATTTCAGTTTTTATGCAAAATATTACATTAATGCCTCACAAGAAACATATTTAAATCAATTTTTAAGTTTATTTTTAAGGAGAAAATCGGATCTGAATAGCAATCTGCACACATTGAACATTATATTAGAACATAATACTATATGATAATGATAAAGCGAAGAAAACTCAAATACGCTACACTCTAAATTTTACTTTCTGCTATCATTTTATTCTTTAAAGAAACTCCAAAGAGACTTTCAAAAAATGAAAGTTATACTAGTACTTTGCAAGTTTTTAGTTTCCTTTTCACAGGTTTCCTTTGCACACACTGGACATTTTTGTAGAGAAGTCAAGTTAGATTGGTTTCTTGCAACACTGGAGAGTATAAGGCGTCTTTCTCTTCTTGCTTAGGTGACAGGTAGAGATGGTTTTACGTTTTTCCAACCGGTGTACAATGAGTTCTACTCTTGATTCTACTACTCACAAAAAAGGAAACATCAAGTTCATGATAGCTTTTGACTCGCTTTTGCTCTGTGGACTCAACAACGAGTCTCTAAGCTTCTTCAGAAAATTATTATCTTCGTAGGAATTGTGAAGGAGAAAGGCAATCACCCCACTTCTATCCGACATGCAGAAAAATAATGCCATTGGCTATCGATGCTAGAGGTTCCGAAGACCACAGATATTTGTTTCGACAAATATGTTTCTAGCAGAACCATTAGCTAAAGATTCAGTCCCTACACTTCTATCTTCAACACTTTTATCACTTCTTTCATTCAAGGAATTCACAGGTGCCAAAACAAATTCGTCTTCTCTTCCTCATTGTTCCTATTTTGAATTATGTCCACTTTCAAATCCATAGTCTCTGTTTGATAAAATGTCACTTCTTAAACAGTCCTCAAACCATTTGAAAACATTATCTTTAAAGTCAGGGTCAGACGAAGACCAGGTTCCTAAAACCATAACGAAAAGGCACGGTGTCAGAGACCTCTAGCACAAAAGAAACAGTAATAGTCTATAGGTCCACATCACATTCAAGTGGCTACTGACAAAGGAAACCAAGACAACCGCGTGAAACAAAAATTAGACTGTAATGCACTACCCCATCCGATGCATAAGCAACAGAGTAACAAGTGCTAGACGTCTGTGAGGCCACACCCGAGGCGTTAAGAGCTAAAGAACAGAGTAATACTCCGGTGCACTCGACACTTATTAACACAATTTCGTATAAAGATCACTGAGTCTCATCGATTCTTTTCTATGTTGCCACAACAGTCTCGATAAATTTGGAGGAATACTTTCTTCTACCAGGATGTATTTTAGAAGTGTACTTTGTTAAGCACTTCTAGTTTCGAGTGCGGCTATTTTTCAAGTAAATCTACAGCATTTCTTGCTACATCATCCTCTCTTCAGTCGTACGATCCCGCCGTCCACAACTAAGCAAGGCGCGCAATTTCCGTTGAACGAGCATGACATATCCACATCTGTTGTAGATGCACAAGGAAATAAGGCACGATCTAATAGAAATGTAACTTTTTATAATGGAGCCCTGTGAAATAATGTTTTATTCACACTTTGTATTGATTTAAAATATATAATACTGATAAGCGCTAGGTTCAATGGCTTTTCTGATAAACTTCAAACAAGATGGGTGTGGTCGTATTTATAGGTTTACTGTCTCTTTTCAGTGCTTACCAAGCCCATTCAGTAAGATTTTATACATAAAGATTAACTTTCTCTTCGCGAATATGCATGCAATTCTACTATATGACCTATGAAATTGTTATATGTATCCCGTTTTGTGGTGAAGCATTTGGACAGCTATATTTCTGCTTTAAAATGAGGGTGTTTCTCAATGTTTTAACGGCTCCAAATTTGAATAACACACCAACTAATTGCGAAACGAACATTTTAAAAAAAGGTATAATTTTAGCAAAGTTGACATATGAAACACTGCATCGGACATTCCGGCAACTGCTTAATTTGCTCAGTGTGGGTATGACATGCCTGACAGAGCGGGCCATGCTGTGAATGATATCATCAGTCTCGTGTTGAAGCAATATCGCCCCGCCCATTCACTCTGCAGAGCTGCTGGCTAGTCTTGAAGATGCTGACGTCGTACAACCCGCCCCCCTGGTGCCTTCCACCGCAGAGCGTCTGGTAAGCGTCTTCACCTTGCTACAATGCACCGCCTGTGACGGTGTACGCAGGTGTGATGTGGAACTACCCTGCGAACACTACCCCAATTGATAATATGTGCCCTGAAGTCATCGTTAACGTGGTTATCCGTTGATCGGAATGCCATCTTCCGTGCAGAACACGATTGTACGCACATCAGTTGACAGTTTAAATCATTATATTGTGAGTTAGACACAGGACAGCGAAATAGTGGTCTGTTGCTTCGATTTTCGACAACAGTCAGTTTCTGAAGGTAAAAGTCTAGTATTCCAGTAGGAGGGTTTGCGAACTTTCTATTCGTATCCCAGTCATGTGCTGGCAAGCAATGTTAGGGGAGGTCTTGTCAATCGTATCTAGGTACAGCAAGAAGCTAGTTGTAGGCAATCACTAGTGACAAGCATGTGATGTATCCACTGTGTAACTCCGTCGTCTGTTGTACAGCGCGTTCAAATGTTTTCATTCCCATTTATTGGTCGGGTCTCTTATTTTTTATCATAAGACGCAAGTGTTTTGAGGCGTTAATAAGTCTTTACTGTTCGTTCCACAGTCCCTCCCCCCCCCCCCCCCCCCCCCCCCCATAAAAAAGGCTGATGCACAAAACCAGTGGCTTAATTTACTGTAAGAGACGCTAAGGTGCGGTCATGTGTGAGCGCATTGCTGGACACGTAGGGCCGCCAATATTTTTTAGTCTAAATGATTAAGACTGTGGTGCCGGCGCAGCTAATTTAAGCGACCATGGAAGCCGGTCGAAGCAGAGCCAACCAGACGGTGTTACACAAAGGACGGCCTGCTGATACAACAAGACCCGCAGCAACGACGTCCGGCAATTACCACATCGCCAGCCCAGGCGAAGGACCGGCACAGTAATTACAACGACACAGCAGAAGGCCACAGTCTGCGGCGCTGTGGCTTGATTATTTCGCGTACGAGGCAGTGGTTAATGTCTATTTCTTATAATCACGCACACGCACACACAGACAGTACCTCGCACCACGCCCCGGCCTAAATCGCTGGCCACCCAGTGTCACATTCACTGGTGCCGACGAAGCCGCCACTTACATTTACGTTGCGATGTAATAAACGTATACTTTTTTAAATGCCGGTGAGTTCAAAGAAAATTCCCTGAGAGGAACCAGCACGCTTTTTTGTCGCGTTCTGGAACAAGTTAAGCTTCGGTCAGAGGCATATCCTCTGTTGGGGCTACCTGACCGTAACTGCTGCATTGGCAAAACAAATATACACCAATTTGTTTTAACATAGCTGAGCAACAGCAACGGTTTCACGTAATAAAATTATAAACAACCAACTAGTTGCAATGTATAAAGAAATTCTTTACGGAGGTTTCGACAAATTTATATTTGTCGAAACCTAGGTAAAGAATTTCTTTAGCCATTCCAACTGGTCGGCTATTTATAATTTTATGATGCACCAATCCCTCATAAATATACCTCATTTTTAGAAAAGTAGATACATTCTAGCAGCCAGATGCTTCCAGGAGCGGTCAACACCACCCTTTGATCCGAAGCATAAACACAATTGAGGCTACCTAACCGTAATTGATGCCTTGGAAAATCAAATACGCGCCATGCCGTAATTTGTAGACAAAGAGATACAATCTGGCAGCCAAAGGCTTCGAGTAGCGCTCCACACCACACTATGAGTCGACACAAATGTACAGGATGCCACTACGAGATTTGACCTCCAGTAACTGATTCTGAGTTTAATTCTGTTGACTCAGTGGCTTCAAGTCAGTAGCCTAAGGCAAGTTTAAAAAGATATGTCGAGGGAGAGAGAGTAATAAACATACATCCATACGATAAACCCCTTCCCTCGTCCATCCCGATAGCTGCCTGGTCAGCGTGACAGATTGCCTTCGTATGGGCCCGGGTTCGATAACCGGCTGGGTCGGAGATTTTCTCCGATCAGGGACTGGGTGTTGTGTTGTCTCCATCATCATTTCATCCCCATCTGACGCGCAGGTCGCCCAATGTGGCGTCGAATGTAATAAGATCTGCACCAAGGCGGCCGGACCTGCCCCGTCAAACGCCTCCCGGCCAATGACGCCAAACGCCCATTTCCATATCCTACCCCTCCCCTCTCCTTAATACCTTCTCTGTGTTACCACACATGACGTGTCACTGATGTCATTTGTACTAAGACTGCAGTACGTGCGAGGTGCCTATTTACTTCCACCTTCGTGAGTGGGATACCTAACTTCTAATAAATGTTCACCAATCTGCTGTCTTATATAGTTGTTGTCCCCTGAGCAAAAAACAGCACTTAGGTCGTGACTCGGTTATCTTGAGTCTGTAATAAACTGTTGATGGTAAAAAAATATTTTAGAAATAATTAAATTTCTAATTAGTTTTCTTACGCGGGATGCCAATCGATTTTTGTTAGCAGAACACGAGAAACTGCACTATTACATTCCACTTTAGAGTCATGAAAAATTTCCATTGTTCAGTTGAACAACGTACTGCGTATGTCTGGAATTACTATTACAATGTCATCAACTACATGTCCAAATAAGGAGCTATTGTTAATAAAGTCCTAACTGACACTGGCAGCGGATGGCAACATATCTGTCCTCCGACGCTGCCAAACCAGTTCTGATCCTGCAATCGAGCCACTTACTCATGATACCCATAGCAAACAAAGAGTCTGTCATCGGTACCTCGTACCACATTACGTCATCTTGCCAGTGCTGCCTTCTCAACTGCTATAAATAGAGCTTATTGTACCTGGATACAATGCCTGTAAAGCCAGAAATATTACAAGGCCACCTCTGGATGTACTTCCTTCCGTTTCCAGCCTCGTACACTGGGGAGCTACTGTTCGAAACCAGGGTAGGCCAGTTGGCTAAATACCCTTGACCTATGTGGGCTCACTGCCATTGCCCACTTCCAATTGTGAGTGAGGACCCAACTAGTGAGAGCTTGCTCTATGGGGACAACAGAAGATCCACATTAATGTCGTGCATACTGCTGTGAACTCTGAAGTTGCGTCCAGACTACTCACGTGCAACCCAGGTCGCCACGCGCACATTACGTCAGCATTCTCGCTGTCACAGGCCTGTTCGTTTCTCCGGGCAATCGAAAAATCCGGCGGCCACAGATTGCAGGCAACTTGATTACGTCAACACCGCCACACCTTCTGCGTCAGCAGGCGACGTGGAGGTCGTTGCCACCGCAGAGATTCCTTACGATTGTTGTAGTGTAATTACTAATAAAATGTGTGTTGAGTCAATTATAATTTTATGTTGATGCAGCTCATGCCTACCAGGATCCCACCCACCATTCCACAGCTACCACGCCCACGGTAGTGCGCTGTTGGCTGCTGATACTAACAAATTACTTCCACCATCTGCTGTAACGGCCATCCGGTCCTGGTATGACTGTGCATGATTTGAAAGGCTAGATGACCGTTTCACACGTTTGCTAATGTAGCTTGATGAGTTAAATCGATTATCAGAGGGTACACAGTGCATTAATTTTAACTTTAAAAGAATAGAAATTCTGCGTGCTGAGTCAGTTTGTTTCTCAGTAAAGTAAACAGCATAGATTCATACCAGGTTCAGCCAATGACTTATTTGCCCATCCAGGTCTAGAGAGGAGTTTTCTCCCGATTTGTTAACCCTTTGGAGACAGCTTAGAAAAATATCGGGCCAAACAAATGCCGTTATTTAATGCGTTATTGGCACATACGTAATAGATGTATCTTTACGAGTAATATATTCCAAAAGAAAGTTCAAGCTTCAAGGCCTGTTTTCATATTTGCTTTTGTTCACTGATAGATTACAAATTTAAAAAATTAAAAAGAGAAACTATAATTATCCTAGCAGAGAAAAAGTGCTATGTGAGTTACTGAGTAATTTCGTACCCCTGGTATTCCAACATTTCTTGATCAGTAAACAAAGATGTCGCATTTGCAGCAGATTTACAGCGAACAGCGAACAGCGAAACAACTAATATGCGCACGATGTTACGTCAGTGCGATCATATTGGCTCAACCAAAAGCGATCTCAGATGTTCCGTTCACTAGTATGTCTTTCGAAATAATTCTAGAAATTGAAAACAGAAGGCAGCACCACTTAAGAAAGAAGTAACAAGATGTCAGTACAATGTTTTCATACGGAATGAATCAAGTCTTCGAGAGACGGATGGCTCACTCAGCTAGAAAGTCGCGGCGCAACCTATAATCTGGAACGGTAGATTTAACAGAAAGTTGGTCCAAAAGCGCTAATGAAACAACCTCCTATTTACGGAAGAACTTTATACATCTCATTACATCACAAATGAGCTGATGTGTTATATATTTGAAGTTAAGCACGCAAGCGAGAAGAAGTTTAGAAACCGTTTGAAATTAAGCTTAAAGTTTCCTGTAAATCGCTAAGAGCTCTAGTTATGAAACACGGGATGATTTTAATCTGGGAAATTTGCGATCCATTCTATGTGAACCCACGTTTTTCACTCATCTCAATTTGTGAGACGTCATAAGGAAATGGTCGTACAACGTTATAATGTTGTAGGTTTATTCAGTGGTATATATGGACACCGCAAACTGTGTCGCTAGTAGAATCCGTAGTAAAGAAGTAATGAGGTAAGCCGTCATGTCTTCTGCTTCAGATTTACTTAGTGAACAGCGAGAATGTTGTAAGTGCTAACTTTTTTTATTTCGTCATTTTGTGGGGGGCCGTCAGCGAGTAAATGTTTTGTGAAGTTCGAAAATATGTGTAAAATTTGTTGGAAGTCGCTAAATGTTCCGTTTCTCAACTACTGGATGAATAAAGCCCGGGGAGCTACTTTCCGTCAGTTACGGTGCTCTAGACGAACACGCAGTTAATTGTAATACTAAACGTAATAACTTAAAAATTGTACATAACATTATACCTCATAGTTAGTAGATTAATTGAAATTTCTAAATTCGGCCAATAATCACGTGAAGTAGTGAAAATCAAGGTTTTGCTGGGCCTGGGAATCATTAGATAGGCAACTAGCAAATGAACCCAAGGTTCGAGGTTCCGAGATAGCACTTTCTCACGGAAACATTTCCGTAATGTAAAATTATATTGGTTCTCACCCACGTTATGAGTGCCACTGTTCTCTAGTGCAGGATGACAACTGCTGAGCTGTTTGAGAAACTACGGCATGCACACGCTTCATTCAACGTGTAAACGTCACTGTAGATATTCAGATTTAGGTTATGACATGTTCTATATGCCTGCCGTCATTGGTGATGAAGTGGAGCACACGAATAGCAACATTGTGCATGACGTGTCGGAAAATCGATGCTATCGATAATCTCCTGAATAGCTGTTTTCAGCTCAGCAGTGGTTTTGGGGTTATTGCTGTACATCTTGTCTCTAATACAGCCCCAGATAAAGCAGCTACATGTGTTCTTATCCAGAGAATATGGTGGCCAATCGAAGCCCAAACCAGAGCCCTTCGGGTGCCCCAGAGCCAGACAGCGGCCCCCAAAGTGGTCCTCCAGGTCACCAGAAACTCTCCGGCTTCGGTAGGGTCGACTTCCGTTTTGTATGAGCTATATCGTGTCGAAATCAGGGTCACTTTGGATACTGGGGATGAAATCATCTTCCAAAACCGTCATATATTGTTCGGTAGTCACCGTGCCGTCACGGAAGGCACCGATTGTTCCGTGACTAGACTTTGCACTCCCACTGAGGGTGGAGAAACCTCCAGATCGCGACATGAGAGTTCTCAGTCTCCAAATACGACTATTTTGCTTATTGACGATCCCATCCAAATAAAAGTGGGCTTCGTCGCCAAACCAAATCATCCACGCACATACAAATTCCCATCATACCCCGCGGCCAACCATGCAGTTCGAACAAACTACGACGAACCGTGCAGTTTGAAAAACCTGTCGCAAACGGTTCAGAAGTTATGACGATTTCATGTCATATAGTTCAATAATTGTTGACCTGTAAACAGCATAAGACAATCTGAAAGACAACTCTGAACAGCTGTGATAGAATAATGACGGGCATAGCTTGTGTGTCTGCTGCACTTGGTTCTAGCAACGTCCCGAATGTTAGCAAAAGCGACCGACATTTTTGGGAGGAAAAAATATAAGAAACTTTAATAAAACATAGAGTTAAAGCAGAATGGCTGTTACAGTATCTTCAACTGTCAGCAGTAGAGACAGCTCAGATGACGATTGGCTAGGAGCGATACGTCCGTCCATTTAATGATTTTCGTTTGTGAATGGCAGATGCCTTGGACAAGCAGTCTAAGATGTCTGGAAAACATTCACGTCATGGGACTATGCTAACGGTCTAGAATTGCTTCTTCGCTTCTTTAAGAGCGATGCCACTGCAGGTACCCGCCTTATGCAACAAAATCCCGTTGACAGGTGCTTTTCTCCACTGCCACCGATATTAATAGTGGATAGTGGATCTGGGAGATGATGTTCTGCGAGAAATGCTGTGCCTCAGTTCAGGTAGGCACATGCAAGACGTTACTGCGACAATTTCTGAAGTATTGTTTCGGCGTGTGGAGACCTTATCAAGCATGACTATAGACAACGAAACGATTCAGATACATGCCGCTGGTATGTAACACGTAATTATATATTATATTCGGGACGTCTGGTTAGTTAGACGTGGGTATTCGTTAGTTTCTTTTAACTATATACAACAAATTACTGAATGGTTCCTGTGAAGAAGAGGCGGCTGCATTGCTTCACTATCTGAACTTTCCTGCCTTGTCGTCGTGACTTTAAACCCTGATCTTCCTCCACAGGATCATAGAAAATCAGTTAGAAACTGAGTCAACCAGGAATCGTAACTTCTGTTATTTTACCGTGGGTAGTTTTATAACAAAGCATTTCATTGCTCAACTATCTACTTTATAATCATAAACCGATACCGAATAGATATTATGGGAAGG